>NW_026648319.1:0-156833 GCF_030028045.1 Hippopotamus amphibius kiboko
ACTTTCTAAGCAGGACGCCTGCTGCCACTTAGCTGCCTGCCACCCCTCTTGCTGCCTGCGTTGTCTTCACTGCTGACAGGCCTCTGTGTGCACAGGCCAGTCGATTGCCAAGGAAACAAGGTGCTTGCTCTCCCGTTGCTAGAGGAGCTCCTCCTACAAGCACTCTGGACCAGGGCACACGCACCTCTGGACAAGCAGACTGCAAGACAGCTGCAGCTTCGCCATCCACATAGGCCTGCAGCATTTGGCAGGGAGCCCTCTGCTAAGCACAGCTTTCCCACTCCAAAGCCTTGCAGGAGTTCATGGATGCTCGCGCCTGCAGTGTGTTCCATCGGAGAGCACTGGATGCTGAAAACCTCCCCTGCAGCTTTCCGAGCACCCTCCAACCCACGTGCCCTTGGCACCCACTCTGTTGCCGGAGGATAGTCCCGAAGCAGGACTCTCTAAGCTTCTGGAGGCAGCCTGCCTGCTGCTTGGAAAGCTCCTCAGGAACTCATTTGGAGTGAGGATTCTCCTTCCATGCTTGTCGGCCGCAGATGGTGCCAGCGCTCCACCGAAAAACTCTCTGCTTTGCCTTCAGCCAGGGATCGCCTAGCTGAGCTTCTTTGCCTCAAGCAGATACTCCATTGTGCATCCGGTCACAGAAAGAGGAGTGCCTTTCCTGAGCGGGAGGCTATGTTGAGGCAGTTCCCTGAAGGCCTCCTAGGGCCTTCTCTCCCCTGACACAAGTCATGCAATTCAGCCCACCTGGCGGGCAAGGGTCCCCCTTGGCAGGGCTCAGGGTGCAGCCTGGGTGTGGTTTCATGGCTGGGAAAGGCAGATCCTGAAACTGGGTGCCCAGCTGGTAACGGAGCATGATGGGCAGGACCTGGCACTCCCTGCTTGCGAAGCAGGAGATATGGAGCCTCCAAGCTGCATGCAAATCCAATCCCTCATTGCCCTCTTGCTTCTTCTCTGCTGTCAAGTCTCTCTCCCCACACATGTGTCTCATCAAAAGGAGCAGGCTGCTTGCAATTCTTTGCAAAGTGCTCATCCCACAAGCCTCATTTCCTTGGAGGGGGTGTGCCAATTGCCCCGGAGCCTCCAGAGGAGCTGCAGTCTCTCCAGCCACCAAGGCCTGCACTCGAGTCCATGACAGCTTGCTGCATGGAGGGCTTCGATGGGAGAGTGCCATGCATCCCTGGCAGAGATTCTTCCTCACAGTGCTTTCCTCATGGGGGAAACACTGTGTGTGCCAAGTGTCTCCTGTGTGCAGAAAATCTCACCCCCAGCGCCAGAGGTGCAGGGAATCCTCTTTGCAGCCAGAGCAAGGTTCTAGGCAGACCTCCCATGCTGGGAGAGCCTCCACTTCCCAACTGTCCAACTGCCTCAGGAACACACTTCTAGGGAGTGTGTGCTGAAAGGCAGGGGGCTCCGAGTGAGGAACATGGATTTCAGGCAAAAACCCACTGTGCTGACTATACCCCATGGAAGTCCTAGCTGAAGGGCTTTCTGCACCAGGCCCCAAAGCTGGAATGAGCCTGCAGCCTGGCCTCCAGTCCCAGGCTTGCCCTGAGCACTGCTAGGTCGGGACCCATCCCAGCCTCAGCCTGGCCTCCCTAGGACCTGTGCTGGCCTAGGCCCCTGCCAGCAAGCAGGACCTTGATGGAACACCGTTCACTAGAGAAGGCACCTGGGTGTTTCCTGTGTGTCTCTTGCACTGCTCAGAAGCTGCAGGTCCAGAGGCTGTGCTTGCACACGGCCACAGGGGCCGGAGAACAAGAGAGTCATGAGCCCACTTTCAAGTGAGACGCCTGCTGCCCCTTATCTGCCTGCCACAAGCCCTTGCTGCCTGCGCTGTCTGCACGTCTGGCAGGCCTCAGGGTGCACAGGCCAGTCTATGCCAAGGAAACAAGGTGCTTGCTCGCCCCTTGCTAGGAGCTCCTCCTACAGCACCCTGGACCTGGGCACACACGCCCCTGGACCAGCAGCCTGCAAGGGCAGCTGCTGCTTCAGCATCCACAAAGGCCTGCAGCACTTGGCAGGGAGCCTTCTGCTAAGCACAGCTTTCCCACTCCAAAGCCTTGCAGGAATTCATGGATGCTCGGGCCTGCAGTGTTTTCCATCAGAGAGTACCGGGTGCCCAAAGCCTCCCCTGCGACTTCTGAGCACCCTCCAACCCACATGCCCTTGGCACCCACCCTGTTGCCAGAGGGTAGTCCTAAGCAAGACTTTCTAAACTATTGCAGCCATGCTGCCTCCTGCCTTGGGAAAGCACTTCAGGAACTCATTTGCAGCGAGGTTTCTCCTCCTATGCTTGTCGGCCAGCAGATGGGGCCAGCGCTCCACTGAAAAACTCTCTGCTTTGCCTTCAGCCAGGGATCACCTAGCTGAGCTTCCTTGCCTCAAGCGGAAACTCCAGTGTGCATCCGGCCTACAGAAAGGAGACTGCCTTTTCCTGAGCACTGCTATGTCGTGGCAGTTCCCGGAAGGCCTCCTAGGTCCTTCTTTCCCCTGACACAGTCATGCCATTCAGCCCACCTGGCGAGCAAAGTTTCCAACTTGGCAGGGCTCAGGGTGCAAGCCTGGGGTGTGGGTTTCATAGCTGGGAAAGGGCAGATCCTGAATCTGGGTGCCCACTAGGGAATGGGGCCTGACAGGCAGAGCTGGCATTCCCTGGTTTCGAATCAGGAGGTCTGGGGACTTCAAGCTGTGTGCAAATCCCTCCCTGGCTGCCCTCTTGCTTCTTCTCTGCTGCCAAGCATCTCTCCCCACACGTGTGTCTCATTGAAAGGAGCAGGCTGCTTGCCATTCTTTGGAAAGAGCTCATCACACTAGCCTCATTTCCTTGGAGGGGTGTGCCAATTGCCCCTGAGCCTCCAGAGGAGCTGCAGTGTCTCCAGCTACCAAAGCCTGCAGCCGAGTCCATGAAAGCCTGCTGCATGGAGGGGCTTCGAAGGGGAGAGTGCCATGCATCCGGGATGGGCGACTCTTTCTCACAGTACTTTCCGAGGGGAGAAACTGTGTTTGCCAAGTGTCTCCTGTGTGCAGAAATGCTCTCCCCAGTGCCAGAGGTGCAGGGAATCCTCTTTGCACCCAGGCAATGTTCAAGGCAGGCGTCCCATGCTGGGTGAGCCTCCACTTGCCCTATTGTCCAACTGCCTCAGGAACACACGTCTAGCAAGTGTGGGCTAACAGGCTGTTTGGCGAGAGTTAGGAAACGAGGATATGCAGGCAAAAATCACTACGCATACCATTCCCCATGGAAGTCTTAGCTGAAGGCTCTCTGCACCAGGCCCAAGCTGGAATGAGCCTGCAGCCTGGCCTCCAGTCCCAGGCTTGCCCTGGGCACTGCTAGGTCAGGAACCATCCCAGCCTCAGCCTGGCCTCCCTAGGGCCTTTGCTGGCCTAGGCCACTGCCAGCCAGCAGGACCTCGATGGAGCACCGTTCATTCGAGAAGGCCCAGGGTGTTGCTTGTGTTTCTCTTGCACTGCTCGGAAGCTGCAGGTCCAGAGGCAGTGTGTGCACGTGGACACTGGGGCCTGAGGACAAAACAGTCATGACCCCACTTTCAAGCAGGACGCCTGCCGCCACTTAGCTGCCTGCCACCCCTCTTGCTGCCTGCGTTGTCTTCACTGCTGACAGGCCTCTGTGTGCACAGGCCAGTCTATGCCAAGGAAACAAGGTGCTTGCTCTCCCGTTGCTAGGAGCTCCTCCTACAGCACTCTGGACCAGGGCACACGCACCTCTGGACAAGCAGACTGCAAGACAGCTGCAGCTTTCGCCATCCACATAGGCCTGCAGCATTTGGGCAGGGAGCCCTCTGCTAAGCACAGCTTTCCCACTCCAAAGCCTTGCAGGAGTTCATGGATGCTCGCGCCTGCAGTGTGTTCCATCGAGAGCACTGGATGCTGAAAACCTCCCCTGCAGCTTCCGAGCACCCTCCAACCCACGTGCCCTTGGCACCCACTCTGTTGCCGGAGGATAGTCCGAAGCAGGACTCTCTAAGCTTCTGGAGGCAGCCTGCCTGCTGCTTGGAAAGCTCCTCAGGAACTCATTTGGAGTGAGGATTCTCCTTCCATGCTTGTCGGCCGGCAGATGGTGCCAGCGCTCCACCGAAAAACTCTCTGCTTTGCCTTCAGCCAGGGATCGCCTAGCTGAGCTTCTTTGCCTCAAGCAGATACTCCATTGTGCATCCGGTCACAGAAAGAGGAGTGCCTTTCCTGAGCGGGGCTATGTTGAGGGCAGTTCCCTGAAGGCCTCCTAGGGCCTTCTCTCCCTGACACAGTCATGCAATTCAGCCCACCTGGCGGGCAAGGGTCCCCCTTGGCAGGGCTCAGGGTGCAGCCTGGGTGTGGTTTCATGGCTGGGAAAGGGCAGATCCTGAAACTGGGTGCCCAGCTGGTAACGGAGCATGATGTGCAGACCTGGGCACTCCCTGCTTGCGAAGCAGGAGATATGGAGCCTCCAAGCTGCATGCAAATCCAATCCCTCATTGCCCTCTTGCTTCTTCTCTGCTGTCAAGTCTCTCTCCCCACACATGTGTCTCATCAAAAGGAGCAGGCTGCTTGCAATTCTTTGCAAAGTGCTCATCCCACAAGCCTCATTTCCTTGGAGGGGTGTGCCAATTGCCCCGGAGCCTCCAGAGGAGCTGCAGTCTCTCCAGCCACCAAGGCCTGCACTCGAGTCCATGACAGCTTGCTGCATGGAGGGCTTCGATGGGAGAGTGCCATGCATCCCTGGCAGAGATTCTTCCTCACAGTGCTTTCCATGGGGAAACACTGTGTGTGCCAAGTGTCTCCTGTGTGCAGAAAATCTCACCCCAGCGCCAGAGGTGCAGGGAATCCTCTTTGCAGCCAGAGCAAGGTTCTAGGCAGACCTCCCATGCTGGGAGAGCCTCCACTTCCCCAACTGTCCAACTGCCTCAGGAACACACTTCTAGGGAGTGTGTGCTGAAAGGCAGGGGGCTCCGAGTGAGGAACATGGATTTCAGGCAAAAACCACTGTGCTGACTATACCCCATGGAAGTCCTAGCTGAAGGCTTTCTGCACCAGGCCCAAGCTGGAATGAGCCTGCAGCCTGGCCTCCAGTCCCAGGCTTGCCCTGAGCACTGCTAGGTCGGGACCCATCCCAGCCTCAGCCTGGCCTCCCTAGGACCTGTGCTGGCCTAGGCCCCTGCCAGCAAGCAGGACCTTGATGGAACACCGTTCACTAGAGAAGGCACCTGGGTGTTTCCTGTGTGTCTCTTGCACTGCTCAGAAGCTGCAGGTCCAGAGGCTGTGCTTGCACACGGCCACAGGGGCCGGAGAACAAGAGAGTCATGAGCCCACTTTCAAGTGAGACGCCTGCTGCCCCTTATCTGCCTGCCACAAGCCCTTGCTGCCTGCGCTGTCTGCACGTCTGGCAGGCCTCAGGGTGCACAGGCCAGTCTATGCCAAGGAAACAAGGTGCTTGCTCGCCCCTTGCTAGGAGCTCCTCCTACAGCACCCTGGACCTGGGCACACACGCCCCTGGACCAGCAGCCTGCAAGGCAGCTGCTGCTTCAGCATCCACAAAGGCCTGCAGCACTTGGCAGGGAGCCTTCTGCTAAGCACAGCTTTCCCACTCCAAAGCCTTGCAGGAATTCATGGATGCTCGGGCCTGCAGTGTTTTCCATCAGAGAGTACCGGGTGCCCAAAGCCTCCCCTGCGACTTCTGAGCACCCTCCAACCCACATGCCCTTGGCACCCACCCTGTTGCCAGAGGGTAGTCCTAAGCAAGACTTTCTAAACTATTGCAGCCATGCTGCCTCCTGCTTGGAAAGCACTTCAGGAACTCATTTGCAGCGAGGTTTCTCCTCCTATGCTTGTCGGCCAGCAGATGGGGCCAGCGCTCCACTGAAAAACTCTCTGCTTTGCCTTCAGCCAGGGATCACCTAGCTGAGCTTCCTTGCCTCAAGCGGAAACTCCAGTGTGCATCCGGCCTACAGAAAGGAGACTGCCTTTTCCTGAGCACTGCTATGTCGTGGCAGTTCCCGGAAGGCCTCCTAGGTCCTTCTTTCCCCTGACACAGTCATGCCATTCAGCCCACCTGGCGAGCAAAGTTCCAACTTGGCAGGGCTCAGGGTGCAGCCTGGGTGTGGTTTCATAGCTGGGAAAGGGCAGATCCTGAATCTGGGTGCCCACTAGGGAATGGGGCCTGACAGGCAGAGCTGGCATTCCCTGGTTTCGAATCAGGAGGTCTGGGGACTTCAAGCTGTGTGCAAATCCCTCCCTGGCTGCCCTCTTGCTTCTTCTCTGCTGCCAAGCATCTCTCCCCACACGTGTGTCTCATTGAAAGGAGCAGGCTGCTTGCCATTCTTTGGAAAGAGCTCATCACACTAGCCTCATTTCCTTGGAGGGGTGTGCCAATTGCCCCTGAGCCTCCAGAGGAGCTGCAGTGTCTCCAGCTACCAAAGCCTGCAGCCGAGTCCATGAAAGCCTGCTGCATGGAGGGCTTCGAAGGGAGAGTGCCATGCATCCGGGATGGCGACTCTTTCTCACAGTACTTTCCGAGGGGAGAAACTGTGTTTGCCAAGTGTCTCCTGTGTGCAGAAATGCTCTCCCCAGTGCCAGAGGTGCAGGGAATCCTCTTTGCACCCAGGGCAATGTTCAAGGCAGGCGTCCCATGCTGGGTGAGCCTCCACTTGCCCTATTGTCCAACTGCCTCAGGAACACACGTCTAGCAAGTGTGGGCTAACAGGCTGTTTGGCGAGAGTTAGGAACGAGGATTGCAGGCAAAAATCACTACGCATACCATTCCCCATGGAAGTCTTAGCTGAAGGCTCTCTGCACCAGGCCCAAGCTGGAATGAGCCTGCAGCCTGGCCTCCAGTCCCAGGCTTGCCCTGGGCACTGCTAGGTCAGGAACCATCCCAGCCTCAGCCTGGCCTCCCTAGGGCCTTTGCTGGCCTAGGCCACTGCCAGCCAGCAGGACCTCGATGGAGCACCGTTCATTCGAGAAGGCCCCAGGGTGTTGCTTGTGTTTCTCTTGCACTGCTCGGAAGCTGCAAGTCCAGAGGCAGTGTGTGCACGTGGACACTGGGGCCTGAGGACAAAACAGTCATGACCCCACTTTCAAGCAGGACGCCTGCCGCCACTTAGCTGCCTGCCACCCCTCTTGCTGCCTGCGTTGTCTTCACTGCTGACAGGCCTCTGTGTGCACAGGCCAGTCTATGCCAAGGAAACAAGGTGCTTGCTCTCCCGTTGCTAGGAGCTCCTCCTACAGCACTCTGGACCAGGGCACACGCACTTCTGGACAAGCAGACTGCAAGACAGCTGCAGCTTCGCCATCCACATAGGCCTGCAGCATTTGGCAGGGAGCCCTCTGCTAAGCACAGCTTTCCCACTCCAAAGCCTTGCAGGAGTTCATGGATGCTCGCGCCTGCAGTGTGTTCCATCGGAGAGCACTGGATGCTGAAAACCTCCCCTGCAGCTTCCGAGCACCCTCCAACCCACGTGCCCTTGGCACCCACTCTGTTGCCGGAGGATAGTCCGAAGCAGGACTCTCTAAGCTTCTGGAGGCAGCCTGCCTGCTGCTTGGAAAGCTCCTCAGGACCTCATTTGGAGTGAGGATTCTCCTTCCATGCTTGTCGGCCGGCAGATGGTGCCAGCGCTCCACCGAAAAACTCTCTGCTTTGCCTTCAGCCAGGGATCGCCTAGCTGAGCTTCTTTGCCTCAAGCAGATACTCCATTGTGCATCCGGTCACAGAAAGAGGAGTGCCTTTCCTGAGCGGGGCTATGTTGAGGCAGTTCCCTGAAGGCCTCCTAGGGCCTTCTCTCCCCTGACACAGTCATGCAATTCAGCCCACCTGGCGGGCAAGGGTCCCCCTTGGCAGGGCTCAGGGTGCAGCCTGGGTGTGGTTTCATGGCTGGGAAAGGGCAGATCCTGAAACTGGGTGCCCAGCTGGTAACGGAGCATGATGGGCAGACCTGGCACTCCCTGCTTGCGAAGCAGGAGATATGGAGCCTCCAAGCTGCATGCAAATCCAATCCCTCATTGCCCTCTTGCTTCTTCTCTGCTGTCAAGTCTCTCTCCCCACACATGTGTCTCATCAAAAGGAGCAGGCTGCTTGCAATTCTTTGCAAAGTGCTCATCCCACAAGCCTCATTTCCTTGGAGGGGTGTGCCAATTGCCCCGGAGCCTCCAGAGGAGCTGCAGTCTCTCCAGCCACCAAGGCCTGCACTCGAGTCCATGACAGCTTGCTGCATGGAGGGCTTCGATGGGAGAGTGCCATGCATCCCTGGCAGAGATTCTTCCTCACAGTGCTTTCCATGGGGAAACACTGTGTGTGCCAAGTGTCTCCTGTGTGCAGAAAATCTCACCGCAGCGCCAGAGGTGCAGGGAATCCTCTTTGCAGCCAGAGCAAGGTTCTAGGCAGACCTCCCATGCTGGGAGAGCCTCCACTTCCCCAACTGTCCAACTGCCTCAGGAACACACTTCTAGGGAGTGTGTGCTGAAAGGCAGGGGGCTCCGAGTGAGGAACATGGATTTCAGGCAAAAACCACTGTGCTGACTATACCCCATGGAAGTCCTAGCTGAAGGCTTTCTGCACCAGGCCCAAGCTGGAATGAGCCTGCAGCCTGGCCTCCAGTCCCAGGCTTGCCCTGAGCACTGCTAGGTCGGGACCCATCCCAGCCTCAGCCTGGCCTCCCTAGGACCTGTGCTGGCCTAGGCCCCTGCCAGCAAGCAGGACCTTGATGGAACACCGTTCACTAGAGAAGGCACCTGGGTGTTTCCTGTGTGTCTCTTGCACTGCTCAGAAGCTGCAGGTCCAGAGGCTGTGCTTGCACACGGCCACAGGGGCCGGAGAACAAGAGAGTCATGAGCCCACTTTCAAGTGAGACGCCTGCTGCCCCTTATCTGCCTGCCACAAGCCCTTGCTGCCTGCGCTGTCTGCACGTCTGGCAGGCCTCAGGGTGCACAGGCCAGTCTATGCCAAGGAAACAAGGTGCTTGCTCGCCCCTTGCTAGGAGCTCCTCCTACAGCACCCTGGACCTGGGCACACACGCCCCTGGACCAGCAGCCTGCAAGGCAGCTGCTGCTTCAGCATCCACAAAGGCCTGCAGCACTTGGCAGGGAGCCTTCTGCTAAGCACAGCTTTCCCACTCCAAAGCCTTGCAGGAATTCATGGATGCTCGGGCCTGCAGTGTTTTCCATCAGAGAGTACCGGGTGCCCAAAGCCTCCCCTGCGACTTCTGAGCACCCTCCAACCCACATGCCCTTGGCACCCACCCTGTTGCCAGAGGGTAGTCCTAAGCAAGACTTTCTAAACTATTGCAGCCATGCTGCCTCCTGCTTGGAAAGCACTTCAGGAACTCATTTGCAGCGAGGTTTCTCCTCCTATGCTTGTCGGCCAGCAGATGGGGCCAGCGCTCCACTGAAAAACTCTCTGCTTTGCCTTCAGCCAGGGATCACCTAGCTGAGCTTCCTTGCCTCAAGCGGAAACTCCAGTGTGCATCCGGCCTACAGAAAGGAGACTGCCTTTTCCTGAGCACTGCTATGTCGTGGCAGTTCCCGGAAGGCCTCCTAGGTCCTTCTTTCCCCTGACACAGTCATGCCATTCAGCCCACCTGGCGAGCAAAGTTCCAACTTGGCAGGGCTCAGGGTGCAGCCTGGGTGTGGTTTCATAGCTGGGAAAGGGCAGATCCTGAATCTGGGTGCCCACTAGGGAATGGGGCCTGACAGGCAGAGCTGGCATTCCCTGGTTTCGAATCAGGAGGTCTGGGGACTTCAAGCTGTGTGCAAATCCCTCCCTGGCTGCCCTCTTGCTTCTTCTCTGCTGCCAAGCATCTCTCCCCACACGTGTGTCTCATTGAAAGGAGCAGGCTGCTTGCCATTCTTTGGAAAGAGCTCATCACACTAGCCTCATTTCCTTGGAGGGGTGTGCCAATTGCCCCTGAGCCTCCAGAGGAGCTGCAGTGTCTCCAGCTACCAAAGCCTGCAGCCGAGTCCATGAAAGCCTGCTGCATGGAGGGCTTCGAAGGGAGAGTGCCATGCATCCGGGATGGCGACTCTTTCTCACAGTACTTTCCGAGGGGAGAAACTGTGTTTGCCAAGTGTCTCCTGTGTGCAGAAATGCTCTCCCCAGTGCCAGAGGTGCAGGGAATCCTCTTTGCACCCAGGGCAATGTTCAAGGCAGGCGTCCCATGCTGGGTGAGCCTCCACTTGCCCTATTGTCCAACTGCCTCAGGAACACACGTCTAGCAAGTGTGGGCTAACAGGCTGTTTGGCGAGAGTTAGGAACGAGGATTGCAGGCAAAAATCACTACGCATACCATTCCCCATGGAAGTCTTAGCTGAAGGCTCTCTGCACCAGGCCCAAGCTGGAATGAGCCTGCAGCCTGGCCTCCAGTCCCAGGCTTGCCCTGGGCACTGCTAGGTCTGGAACCATCCCAGCCTCAGCCTGGCCTCCCTAGGGCCTTTGCTGGCCTAGGCCACTGCCAGCCACAATGACCTCGATGGAGCACCGTTCATTCGAGAAGGCCCCAGGGTGTTGCTTGTGTTTCTCTTGCACTGCTCGGAAGCTGCAAGTCCAGAGGCAGTGTGTGCACGTGGACACTGGGGCCTGAGGACAAAACAGTCATGACCCCACTTTCAAGCAGGACGCCTGCCGCCACTTAGCTGCCTGCCACCCCTCTTGCTGCCTGCGTTGTCTTCACTGCTGACAGGCCTCTGTGTGCACAGGCCAGTCTATGCCAAGGAAACAAGGTGCTTGCTCTCCCGTTGCTAGGAGCTCCTCCTACAGCACTCTGGACCAGGGCACACGCACTTCTGGACAAGCAGACTGCAAGACAGCTGCAGCTTCGCCATCCACATAGGCCTGCAGCATTTGGCAGGGAGCCCTCTGCTAAGCACAGCTTTCCCACTCCAAAGCCTTGCAGGAGTTCATGGATGCTCGCGCCTGCAGTGTGTTCCATCGGAGAGCACTGGATGCTGAAAACCTCCCCTGCAGCTTCCGAGCACCCTCCAACCCACGTGCCCTTGGCACCCACTCTGTTGCCGGAGGATAGTCCGAAGCAGGACTCTCTAAGCTTCTGGAGGCAGCCTGCCTGCTGCTTGGAAAGCTCCTCAGGACCTCATTTGGAGTGAGGATTCTCCTTCCATGCTTGTCGGCCGGCAGATGGTGCCAGCGCTCCACCGAAAAACTCTCTGCTTTGCCTTCAGCCAGGGATCGCCTAGCTGAGCTTCTTTGCCTCAAGCAGATACTCCATTGTGCATCCGGTCACAGAAAGAGGAGTGCCTTTCCTGAGCGGGGCTATGTTGAGGCAGTTCCCTGAAGGCCTCCTAGGGCCTTCTCTCCCCTGACACAGTCATGCAATTCAGCCCACCTGGCGGGCAAGGGTCCCCCTTGGCAGGGCTCAGGGTGCAGCCTGGGTGTGGTTTCATGGCTGGGAAAGGGCAGATCCTGAAACTGGGTGCCCAGCTGGTAACGGAGCATGATGGGCAGACCTGGCACTCCCTGCTTGCGAAGCAGGAGATATGGAGCCTCCAAGCTGCATGCAAATCCAATCCCTCATTGCCCTCTTGCTTCTTCTCGGCTGTCAAGTCTCTCTCCCCACACATGTGTCTCATCAAAAGGAGCAGGCTGCTTGCAATTCTTTGCAAAGTGCTCATCCCACAAGCCTCATTTCCTTGGAGGGGTGTGCCAATTGCCCCGGAGCCTCCAGAGGAGCTGCAGTCTCTCCAGCCACCAAGGCCTGCACTCGAGTCCATGACAGCTTGCTGCATGGAGGGCTTCGATGGGAGAGTGCCATGCATCCCTGGCAGAGATTCTTCCTCACAGTGCTTTCCATGGGGAAACACTGTGTGTGCCAAGTGTCTCCTGTGTGCAGAAAATCTCACCCCAGCGCCAGAGGTGCAGGGAATCCTCTTTGCAGCCAGAGCAAGGTTCTAGGCAGACCTCCCATGCTGGGAGAGCCTCCACTTCCCCAACTGTCCAACTGCCTCAGGAACACACTTCTAGGGAGTGTGTGCTGAAAGGCAGGGGGCTCCGAGTGAGGAACATGGATTTCAGGCAAAAACCACTGTGCTGACTATACCCCATGGAAGTCCTAGCTGAAGGCTTTCTGCACCAGGCCCAAGCTGGAATGAGCCTGCAGCCTGGCCTCCAGTCCCAGGCTTGCCCTGAGCACTGCTAGGTCGGGACCCATCCCAGCCTCAGCCTGGCCTCCCTAGGACCTGTGCTGGCCTAGGCCCCTGCCAGCAAGCAGGACCTTGATGGAACACCGTTCACTAGAGAAGGCACCTGGGTGTTTCCTGTGTGTCTCTTGCACTGCTCAGAAGCTGCAGGTCCAGAGGCTGTGCTTGCACACGGCCACAGGG
Source organism: Hippopotamus amphibius kiboko (assembly GCF_030028045.1). Lineage (NCBI taxonomy): Eukaryota > Metazoa > Chordata > Mammalia > Artiodactyla > Hippopotamidae > Hippopotamus > Hippopotamus amphibius. The sequence continues at coordinate 12,322 of NW_026648319.1, forward strand.
GCCGGAGAACAAGAGAGTCATGAGCCCACTTTCAAGTGAGACGCCTGCTGCCCCTTATCTGCCTGCCACAAGCCCTTGCTGCCTGCGCTGTCTGCACGTCTGGCAGGCCTCAGGGTGCACAGGCCAGTCTATGCCAAGGAAACAAGGTGCTTGCTCGCCCCTTGCTAGGAGCTCCTCCTACAGCACTCTGGACCTGGGCACACACGCCCCTGGACCAGCAGCCTGCAAGGCAGCTGCTGCTTCAGCATCCACAAAGGCCTGCAGCACTTGGCAGGGAGCCTTCTGCTAAGCACAGCTTTCCCACTCCAAAGCCTTGCAGGAATTCATGGATGCTCGGGCCTGCAGTGTTTTCCATCAGAGAGTACCGGGTGCCCAAAGCCTCCCCTGCGACTTCTGAGCACCCTCCAACCCACATGCCCTTGGCACCCACCCTGTTGCCAGAGGGTAGTCCTAAGCAAGACTTTCTAAACTATTGCAGCCATGCTGCCTCCTGCTTGGAAAGCACTTCAGGAACTCATTTGCAGCGAGGTTTCTCCTCCTATGCTTGTCGGCCAGCAGATGGGGCCAGCGCTCCACTGAAAAACTCTCTGCTTTGCCTTCAGCCAGGGATCACCTAGCTGAGCTTCCTTGCCTCAAGCGGAAACTCCAGTGTGCATCCGGCCTACAGAAAGGAGACTGCCTTTTCCTGAGCACTGCTATGTCGTGGCAGTTCCCGGAAGGCCTCCTAGGTCCTTCTTTCCCCTGACACAGTCATGCCATTCAGCCCACCTGGCGAGCAAAGTTCCAACTTGGCAGGGCTCAGGGTGCAGCCTGGGTGTGGTTTCATAGCTGGGAAAGGGCAGATCCTGAATCTGGGTGCCCACTAGGGAATGGGGCCTGACAGGCAGAGCTGGCATTCCCTGGTTTCGAATCAGGAGGTCTGGGGACTTCAAGCTGTGTGCAAATCCCTCCCTGGCTGCCCTCTTGCTTCTTCTCTGCTGCCAAGCATCTCTCCCCACACGTGTGTCTCATTGAAAGGAGCAGGCTGCTTGCCATTCTTTGGAAAGAGCTCATCACACTAGCCTCATTTCCTTGGAGGGGTGTGCCAATTGCCCCTGAGCCTCCAGAGGAGCTGCAGTGTCTCCAGCTACCAAAGCCTGCAGCCGAGTCCATGAAAGCCTGCTGCATGGAGGGCTTCGAAGGGAGAGTGCCATGCATCCGGGATGGCGACTCTTTCTCACAGTACTTTCCGAGGGGAGAAACTGTGTTTGCCAAGTGTCTCCTGTGTGCAGAAATGCTCTCCCCAGTGCCAGAGGTGCAGGGAATCCTCTTTGCACCCAGGGCAATGTTCAAGGCAGGCGTCCCATGCTGGGTGAGCCTCCACTTGCCCTATTGTCCAACTGCCTCAGGAACACACGTCTAGCAAGTGTGGGCTAACAGGCTGTTTGGCGAGAGTTAGGAACGAGGATTGCAGGCAAAAATCACTACGCATACCATTCCCCATGGAAGTCTTAGCTGAAGGCTCTCTGCACCAGGCCCAAGCTGGAATGAGCCTGCAGCCTGGCCTCCAGTCCCAGGCTTGCCCTGGGCACTGCTAGGTCAGGAACCATCCCAGCCTCAGCCTGGCCTCCCTAGGGCCTTTGCTGGCCTAGGCCACTGCCAGCCAGCAGGACCTCGATGGAGCACCGTTCATTCGAGAAGGCCCCAGGGTGTTGCTTGTGTTTCTCTTGCACTGCTCGGAAGCTGCAGGTCCAGAGGCAGTGTGTGCACGTGGACACTGGGGCCTGAGGACAAAACAGTCATGACCCCACTTTCAAGCAGGACGCCTGCCGCCACTTAGCTGCCTGCCACCCCTCTTGCTGCCTGCGTTGTCTTCACTGCTGACAGGCCTCTGTGTGCACAGGCCAGTCTATGCCAAGGAAACAAGGTGCTTGCTCTCCCGTTGCTAGGAGCTCCTCCTACAGCACTCTGGACCAGGGCACACGCACCTCTGGACAAGCAGACTGCAAGACAGCTGCAGCTTCGCCATCCACATAGGCCTGCAGCATTTGGCAGGGAGCCCTCTGCTAAGCACAGCTTTCCCACTCCAAAGCCTTGCAGGAGTTCATGGATGCTCGCGCCTGCAGTGTGTTCCATCGGAGAGCACTGGATGCTGAAAACCTCCCCTGCAGCTTCCGAGCACCCTCCAACCCACGTGCCCTTGGCACCCACTCTGTTGCCGGAGGATAGTCCGAAGCAGGACTCTCTAAGCTTCTGGAGGCAGCCTGCCTGCTGCTTGGAAAGCTCCTCAGGAACTCATTTGGAGTGAGGATTCTCCTTCCATGCTTGTCGGCCGGCAGATGGTGCCAGCGCTCCACCGAAAAACTCTCTGCTTTGCCTTCAGCCAGGGATCGCCTAGCTGAGCTTCTTTGCCTCAAGCAGATACTCCATTGTGCATCCGGTCACAGAAAGAGGAGTGCCTTTCCTGAGCGGGGCTATGTTGAGGCAGTTCCCTGAAGGCCTCCTAGGGCCTTCTCTCCCCTGACACAGTCATGCAATTCAGCCCACCTGGCGGGCAAGGGTCCCCCTTGGCAGGGCTCAGGGTGCAGCCTGGGTGTGGTTTCATGGCTGGGAAAGGGCAGATCCTGAAACTGGGTGCCCAGCTGGTAACGGAGCATGATGGGCAGACCTGGCACTCCCTGCTTGCGAAGCAGGAGATATGGAGCCTCCAAGCTGCATGCAAATCCAATCCCTCATTGCCCTCTTGCTTCTTCTCTGCTGTCAAGTCTCTCTCCCCACACATGTGTCTCATCAAAAGGAGCAGGCTGCTTGCAATTCTTTGCAAAGTGCTCATCCCACAAGCCTCATTTCCTTGGAGGGGTGTGCCAATTGCCCCGGAGCCTCCAGAGGAGCTGCAGTCTCTCCAGCCACCAAGGCCTGCACTCGAGTCCATGACAGCTTGCTGCATGGAGGGCTTCGATGGGAGAGTGCCATGCATCCCTGGCAGAGATTCTTCCTCACAGTGCTTTCCATGGGGAAACACTGTGTGTGCCAAGTGTCTCCTGTGTGCAGAAAATCTCACCCCAGCGCCAGAGGTGCAGGGAATCCTCTTTGCAGCCAGAGCAAGGTTCTAGGCAGACCTCCCATGCTGGGAGAGCCTCCACTTCCCCAACTGTCCAACTGCCTCAGGAACACACTTCTAGGGAGTGTGTGCTGAAAGGCAGGGGGCTCCGAGTGAGGAACATGGATTTCAGGCAAAAACCACTGTGCTGACTATACCCCATGGAAGTCCTAGCTGAAGGCTTTCTGCACCAGGCCCAAGCTGGAATGAGCCTGCAGCCTGGCCTCCAGTCCCAGGCTTGCCCTGAGCACTGCTAGGTCGGGACCCATCCCAGCCTCAGCCTGGCCTCCCTAGGACCTGTGCTGGCCTAGGCCCCTGCCAGCAAGCAGGACCTTGATGGAACACCGTTCACTAGAGAAGGCACCTGGGTGTTTCCTGTGTGTCTCTTGCACTGCTCAGAAGCTGCAGGTCCAGAGGCTGTGCTTGCACACGGCCACAGGGGCCGGAGAACAAGAGAGTCATGAGCCCACTTTCAAGTGAGACGCCTGCTGCCCCTTATCTGCCTGCCACAAGCCCTTGCTGCCTGCGCTGTCTGCACGTCTGGCAGGCCTCAGGGTGCACAGGCCAGTCTATGCCAAGGAAACAAGGTGCTTGCTCGCCCCTTGCTAGGAGCTCCTCCTACAGCACCCTGGACCTGGGCACACACGCCCCTGGACCAGCAGCCTGCAAGGCAGCTGCTGCTTCAGCATCCACAAAGGCCTGCAGCACTTGGCAGGGAGCCTTCTGCTAAGCACAGCTTTCCCACTCCAAAGCCTTGCAGGAATTCATGGATGCTCGGGCCTGCAGTGTTTTCCATCAGAGAGTACCGGGTGCCCAAAGCCTCCCCTGCGACTTCTGAGCACCCTCCAACCCACATGCCCTTGGCACCCACCCTGTTGCCAGAGGGTAGTCCTAAGCAAGACTTTCTAAACTATTGCAGCCATGCTGCCTCCTGCTTGGAAAGCACTTCAGGAACTCATTTGCAGCGAGGTTTCTCCTCCTATGCTTGTCGGCCAGCAGATGGGGCCAGCGCTCCACTGAAAAACTCTCTGCTTTGCCTTCAGCCAGGGATCACCTAGCTGAGCTTCCTTGCCTCAAGCGGAAACTCCAGTGTGCATCCGGCCTACAGAAAGGAGACTGCCTTTTCCTGAGCACTGCTATGTCGTGGCAGTTCCCGGAAGGCCTCCTAGGTCCTTCTTTCCCCTGACACAGTCATGCCATTCAGCCCACCTGGCGAGCAAAGTTCCAACTTGGCAGGGCTCAGGGTGCAGCCTGGGTGTGGTTTCATAGCTGGGAAAGGGCAGATCCTGAATCTGGGTGCCCACTAGGGAATGGGGCCTGACAGGCAGAGCTGGCATTCCCTGGTTTCGAATCAGGAGGTCTGGGGACTTCAAGCTGTGTGCAAATCCCTCCCTGGCTGCCCTCTTGCTTCTTCTCTGCTGCCAAGCATCTCTCCCCACACGTGTGTCTCATTGAAAGGAGCAGGCTGCTTGCCATTCTTTGGAAAGAGCTCATCACACTAGCCTCATTTCCTTGGAGGGGTGTGCCAATTGCCCCTGAGCCTCCAGAGGAGCTGCAGTGTCTCCAGCTACCAAAGCCTGCAGCCGAGTCCATGAAAGCCTGCTGCATGGAGGGCTTCGAAGGGAGAGTGCCATGCATCCGGGATGGCGACTCTTTCTCACAGTACTTTCCGAGGGGAGAAACTGTGTTTGCCAAGTGTCTCCTGTGTGCAGAAATGCTCTCCCCAGTGCCAGAGGTGCAGGGAATCCTCTTTGCACCCAGGGCAATGTTCAAGGCAGGCGTCCCATGCTGGGTGAGCCTCCACTTGCTCTATTGTCCAACTGCCTCAGGAACACACGTCTAGCAAGTGTGGGCTAACAGGCTGTTTGGCGAGAGTTAGGAACGAGGATTGCAGGCAAAAATCACTACGCATACCATTCCCCATGGAAGTCTTAGCTGAAGGCTCTCTGCACCAGGCCCAAGCTGGAATGAGCCTGCAGCCTGGCCTCCAGTCCCAGGCTTGCCCTGGGCACTGCTAGGTCAGGAACCATCCCAGCCTCAGCCTGGCCTCCCTAGGGCCTTTGCTGGCCTAGGCCACTGCCAGCCAGCAGGACCTCGATGGAGCACCGTTCATTCGAGAAGGCCCCAGGGTGTTGCTTGTGTTTCTCTTGCACTGCTCGGAAGCTGCAAGTCCAGAGGCAGTGTGTGCACGTGGACACTGGGGCCTGAGGACAAAACAGTCATGACCCCACTTTCAAGCAGGACGCCTGCCGCCACTTAGCTGCCTGCCACCCCTCTTGCTGCCTGCGTTGTCTTCACTGCTGACAGGCCTCTGTGTGCACAGGCCAGTCTATGCCAAGGAAACAAGGTGCTTGCTCTCCCGTTGCTAGGAGCTCCTCCTACAGCACTCTGGACCAGGGCACACGCACTTCTGGACAAGCAGACTGCAAGACAGCTGCAGCTTCGCCATCCACATAGGCCTGCAGCATTTGGCAGGGAGCCCTCTGCTAAGCACAGCTTTCCCACTCCAAAGCCTTGCAGGAGTTCATGGATGCTCGCGCCTGCAGTGTGTTCCATCGGAGAGCACTGGATGCTGAAAACCTCCCCTGCAGCTTCCGAGCACCCTCCAACCCACGTGCCCTTGGCACCCACTCTGTTGCCGGAGGATAGTCCGAAGCAGGACTCTCTAAGCTTCTGGAGGCAGCCTGCCTGCTGCTTGGAAAGCTCCTCAGGACCTCATTTGGAGTGAGGATTCTCCTTCCATGCTTGTCGGCCGGCAGATGGTGCCAGCGCTCCACCGAAAAACTCTCTGCTTTGCCTTCAGCCAGGGATCGCCTAGCTGAGCTTCTTTGCCTCAAGCAGATACTCCATTGTGCATCCGGTCACAGAAAGAGGAGTGCCTTTCCTGAGCGGGGCTATGTTGAGGCAGTTCCCTGAAGGCCTCCTAGGGCCTTCTCTCCCCTGACACAGTCATGCAATTCAGCCCACCTGGCGGGCAAGGGTCCCCCTTGGCAGGGCTCAGGGTGCAGCCTGGGTGTGGTTTCATGGCTGGGAAAGGGCAGATCCTGAAACTGGGTGCCCAGCTGGTAACGGAGCATGATGGGCAGACCTGGCACTCCCTGCTTGCGAAGCAGGAGATATGGAGCCTCCAAGCTGCATGCAAATCCAATCCCTCATTGCCCTCTTGCTTCTTCTCTGCTGTCAAGTCTCTCTCCCCACACATGTGTCTCATCAAAAGGAGCAGGCTGCTTGCAATTCTTTGCAAAGTGCTCATCCCACAAGCCTCATTTCCTTGGAGGGGTGTGCCAATTGCCCCGGAGCCTCCAGAGGAGCTGCAGTCTCTCCAGCCACCAAGGCCTGCACTCGAGTCCATGACAGCTTGCTGCATGGAGGGCTTCGATGGGAGAGTGCCATGCATCCCTGGCAGAGATTCTTCCTCACAGTGCTTTCCATGGGGAAACACTGTGTGTGCCAAGTGTCTCCTGTGTGCAGAAAATCTCACCCCAGCGCCAGAGGTGCAGGGAATCCTCTTTGCAGCCAGAGCAAGGTTCTAGGCAGACCTCCCATGCTGGGAGAGCCTCCACTTCCCCAACTGTCCAACTGCCTCAGGAACACACTTCTAGGGAGTGTGTGCTGAAAGGCAGGGGGCTCCGAGTGAGGAACATGGATTTCAGGCAAAAACCACTGTGCTGACTATACCCCATGGAAGTCCTAGCTGAAGGCTTTCTGCACCAGGCCCAAGCTGGAATGAGCCTGCAGCCTGGCCTCCAGTCCCAGGCTTGCCCTGAGCACTGCTAGGTCGGGACCCATCCCAGCCTCAGCCTGGCCTCCCTAGGACCTGTGCTGGCCTAGGCCCCTGCCAGCAAGCAGGACCTTGATGGAACACCGTTCACTAGAGAAGGCACCTGGGTGTTTCCTGTGTGTCTCTTGCACTGCTCAGAAGCTGCAGGTCCAGAGGCTGTGCTTGCACACGGCCACAGGGGCCGGAGAACAAGAGAGTCATGAGCCCACTTTCAAGTGAGACGCCTGCTGCCCCTTATCTGCCTGCCACAAGCCCTTGCTGCCTGCGCTGTCTGCACGTCTGGCAGGCCTCAGGGTGCACAGGCCAGTCTATGCCAAGGAAACAAGGTGCTTGCTCGCCCCTTGCTAGGAGCTCCTCCTACAGCACCCTGGACCTGGGCACACACGCCCCTGGACCAGCAGCCTGCAAGGCAGCTGCTGCTTCAGCATCCACAAAGGCCTGCAGCACTTGGCAGGGAGCCTTCTGCTAAGCACAGCTTTCCCACTCCAAAGCCTTGCAGGAATTCATGGATGCTCGGGCCTGCAGTGTTTTCCATCAGAGAGTACCGGGTGCCCAAAGCCTCCCCTGCGACTTCTGAGCACCCTCCAACCCACATGCCCTTGGCACCCACCCTGTTGCCAGAGGGTAGTCCTAAGCAAGACTTTCTAAACTATTGCAGCCATGCTGCCTCCTGCTTGGAAAGCACTTCAGGAACTCATTTGCAGCGAGGTTTCTCCTCCTATGCTTGTCGGCCAGCAGATGGGGCCAGCGCTCCACTGAAAAACTCTCTGCTTTGCCTTCAGCCAGGGATCACCTAGCTGAGCTTCCTTGCCTCAAGCGGAAACTCCAGTGTGCATCCGGCCTACAGAAAGGAGACTGCCTTTTCCTGAGCACTGCTATGTCGTGGCAGTTCCCGGAAGGCCTCCTAGGTCCTTCTTTCCCCTGACACAGTCATGCCATTCAGCCCACCTGGCGAGCAAAGTTCCAACTTGGCAGGGCTCAGGGTGCAGCCTGGGTGTGGTTTCATAGCTGGGAAAGGGCAGATCCTGAATCTGGGTGCCCACTAGGGAATGGGGCCTGACAGGCAGAGCTGGCATTCCCTGGTTTCGAATCAGGAGGTCTGGGGACTTCAAGCTGTGTGCAAATCCCTCCCTGGCTGCCCTCTTGCTTCTTCTCTGCTGCCAAGCATCTCTCCCCACACGTGTGTCTCATTGAAAGGAGCAGGCTGCTTGCCATTCTTTGGAAAGAGCTCATCACACTAGCCTCATTTCCTTGGAGGGGTGTGCCAATTGCCCCTGAGCCTCCAGAGGAGCTGCAGTGTCTCCAGCTACCAAAGCCTGCAGCCGAGTCCATGAAAGCCTGCTGCATGGAGGGCTTCGAAGGGAGAGTGCCATGCATCCGGGATGGCGACTCTTTCTCACAGTACTTTCCGAGGGGAGAAACTGTGTTTGCCAAGTGTCTCCTGTGTGCAGAAATGCTCTCCCCAGTGCCAGAGGTGCAGGGAATCCTCTTTGCACCCAGGGCAATGTTCAAGGCAGGCGTCCCATGCTGGGTGAGCCTCCACTTGCCCTATTGTCCAACTGCCTCAGGAACACACGTCTAGCAAGTGTGGGCTAACAGGCTGTTTGGCGAGAGTTAGGAACGAGGATTGCAGGCAAAAATCACTACGCATACCATTCCCCATGGAAGTCTTAGCTGAAGGCTCTCTGCACCAGGCCCAAGCTGGAATGAGCCTGCAGCCTGGCCTCCAGTCCCAGGCTTGCCCTGGGCACTGCTAGGTCTGGAACCATCCCAGCCTCAGCCTGGCCTCCCTAGGGCCTTTGCTGGCCTAGGCCACTGCCAGCCACAAGGACCTCGATGGAGCACCGTTCATTCGAGAAGGCCCCAGGGTGTTGCTTGTGTTTCTCTTGCACTGCTCGGAAGCTGCAAGTCCAGAGGCAGTGTGTGCACGTGGACACTGGGGCCTGAGGACAAAACAGTCATGACCCCACTTTCAAGCAGGACGCCTGCCGCCACTTAGCTGCCTGCCACCCCTCTTGCTGCCTGCGTTGTCTTCACTGCTGACAGGCCTCTGTGTGCACAGGCCAGTCTATGCCAAGGAAACAAGGTGCTTGCTCTCCCGTTGCTAGGAGCTCCTCCTACAGCACTCTGGACCAGGGCACACGCACTTCTGGACAAGCAGACTGCAAGACAGCTGCAGCTTCGCCATCCACATAGGCCTGCAGCATTTGGCAGGGAGCCCTCTGCTAAGCACAGCTTTCCCACTCCAAAGCCTTGCAGGAGTTCATGGATGCTCGCGCCTGCAGTGTGTTCCATCGGAGAGCACTGGATGCTGAAAACCTCCCCTGCAGCTTCCGAGCACCCTCCAACCCACGTGCCCTTGGCACCCACTCTGTTGCCGGAGGATAGTCCGAAGCAGGACTCTCTAAGCTTCTGGAGGCAGCCTGCCTGCTGCTTGGAAAGCTCCTCAGGACCTCATTTGGAGTGAGGATTCTCCTTCCATGCTTGTCGGCCGGCAGATGGTGCCAGCGCTCCACCGAAAAACTCTCTGCTTTGCCTTCAGCCAGGGATCGCCTAGCTGAGCTTCTTTGCCTCAAGCAGATACTCCATTGTGCATCCGGTCACAGAAAGAGGAGTGCCTTTCCTGAGCGGGGCTATGTTGAGGCAGTTCCCTGAAGGCCTCCTAGGGCCTTCTCTCCCCTGACACAGTCATGCAATTCAGCCCACCTGGCGGGCAAGGGTCCCCCTTGGCAGGGCTCAGGGTGCAGCCTGGGTGTGGTTTCATGGCTGGGAAAGGGCAGATCCTGAAACTGGGTGCCCAGCTGGTAACGGAGCATGATGGGCAGACCTGGCACTCCCTGCTTGCGAAGCAGGAGATATGGAGCCTCCAAGCTGCATGCAAATCCAATCCCTCATTGCCCTCTTGCTTCTTCTCGGCTGTCAAGTCTCTCTCCCCACACATGTGTCTCATCAAAAGGAGCAGGCTGCTTGCAATTCTTTGCAAAGTGCTCATCCCACAAGCCTCATTTCCTTGGAGGGGTGTGCCAATTGCCCCGGAGCCTCCAGAGGAGCTGCAGTCTCTCCAGCCACCAAGGCCTGCACTCGAGTCCATGACAGCTTGCTGCATGGAGGGCTTCGATGGGAGAGTGCCATGCATCCCTGGCAGAGATTCTTCCTCACAGTGCTTTCCATGGGGAAACACTGTGTGTGCCAAGTGTCTCCTGTGTGCAGAAAATCTCACCCCAGCGCCAGAGGTGCAGGGAATCCTCTTTGCAGCCAGAGCAAGGTTCTAGGCAGACCTCCCATGCTGGGAGAGCCTCCACTTCCCCAACTGTCCAACTGCCTCAGGAACACACTTCTAGGGAGTGTGTGCTGAAAGGCAGGGGGCTCCGAGTGAGGAACATGGATTTCAGGCAAAAACCACTGTGCTGACTATACCCCATGGAAGTCCTAGCTGAAGGCTTTCTGCACCAGGCCCAAGCTGGAATGAGCCTGCAGCCTGGCCTCCAGTCCCAGGCTTGCCCTGAGCACTGCTAGGTCGGGACCCATCCCAGCCTCAGCCTGGCCTCCCTAGGACCTGTGCTGGCCTAGGCCCCTGCCAGCAAGCAGGACCTTGATGGAACACCGTTCACTAGAGAAGGCACCTGGGTGTTTCCTGTGTGTCTCTTGCACTGCTCAGAAGCTGCAGGTCCAGAGGCTGTGCTTGCACACGGCCACAGGGGCCGGAGAACAAGAGAGTCATGAGCCCACTTTCAAGTGAGACGCCTGCTGCCCCTTATCTGCCTGCCACAAGCCCTTGCTGCCTGCGCTGTCTGCACGTCTGGCAGGCCTCAGGGTGCACAGGCCAGTCTATGCCAAGGAAACAAGGTGCTTGCTCGCCCCTTGCTAGGAGCTCCTCCTACAGCACTCTGGACCTGGGCACACACGCCCCTGGACCAGCAGCCTGCAAGGCAGCTGCTGCTTCAGCATCCACAAAGGCCTGCAGCACTTGGCAGGGAGCCTTCTGCTAAGCACAGCTTTCCCACTCCAAAGCCTTGCAGGAATTCATGGATGCTCGGGCCTGCAGTGTTTTCCATCAGAGAGTACCGGGTGCCCAAAGCCTCCCCTGCGACTTCTGAGCACCCTCCAACCCACATGCCCTTGGCACCCACCCTGTTGCCAGAGGGTAGTCCTAAGCAAGACTTTCTAAACTATTGCAGCCATGCTGCCTCCTGCTTGGAAAGCACTTCAGGAACTCATTTGCAGCGAGGTTTCTCCTCCTATGCTTGTCGGCCAGCAGATGGGGCCAGCGCTCCACTGAAAAACTCTCTGCTTTGCCTTCAGCCAGGGATCACCTAGCTGAGCTTCCTTGCCTCAAGCGGAAACTCCAGTGTGCATCCGGCCTACAGAAAGGAGACTGCCTTTTCCTGAGCACTGCTATGTCGTGGCAGTTCCCGGAAGGCCTCCTAGGTCCTTCTTTCCCCTGACACAGTCATGCCATTCAGCCCACCTGGCGAGCAAAGTTCCAACTTGGCAGGGCTCAGGGTGCAGCCTGGGTGTGGTTTCATAGCTGGGAAAGGGCAGATCCTGAATCTGGGTGCCCACTAGGGAATGGGGCCTGACAGGCAGAGCTGGCATTCCCTGGTTTCGAATCAGGAGGTCTGGGGACTTCAAGCTGTGTGCAAATCCCTCCCTGGCTGCCCTCTTGCTTCTTCTCTGCTGCCAAGCATCTCTCCCCACACGTGTGTCTCATTGACAGGAGCAGGCTGCTTGCCATTCTTTGGAAAGAGCTCATCACACTAGCCTCATTTCCTTGGAGGGGTGTGCCAATTGCCCCTGAGCCTCCAGAGGAGCTGCAGTGTCTCCAGCTACCAAAGCCTGCAGCCGAGTCCATGAAAGCCTGCTGCATGGAGGGCTTCGAAGGGAGAGTGCCATGCATCCGGGATGGCGACTCTTTCTCACAGTACTTTCCGAGGGGAGAAACTGTGTTTGCCAAGTGTCTCCTGTGTGCAGAAATGCTCTCCCCAGTGCCAGAGGTGCAGGGAATCCTCTTTGCACCCAGGGCAATGTTCAAGGCAGGCGTCCCATGCTGGGTGAGCCTCCACTTGCCCTATTGTCCAACTGCCTCAGGAACACACGTCTAGCAAGTGTGGGCTAACAGGCTGTTTGGCGAGAGTTAGGAACGAGGATTGCAGGCAAAAATCACTACGCATACCATTCCCCATGGAAGTCTTAGCTGAAGGCTCTCTGCACCAGGCCCAAGCTGGAATGAGCCTGCAGCCTGGCCTCCAGTCCCAGGCTTGCCCTGGGCACTGCTAGGTCAGGAACCATCCCAGCCTCAGCCTGGCCTCCCTAGGGCCTTTGCTGGCCTAGGCCACTGCCAGCCAGCAGGACCTCGATGGAGCACCGTTCATTCGAGAAGGCCCCAGGGTGTTGCTTGTGTTTCTCTTGCACTGCTCGGAAGCTGCAGGTCCAGAGGCAGTGTGTGCACGTGGACACTGGGGCCTGAGGACAAAACAGTCATGACCCCACTTTCAAGCAGGACGCCTGCCGCCACTTAGCTGCCTGCCACCCCTCTTGCTGCCTGCGTTGTCTTCACTGCTGACAGGCCTCTGTGTGCACAGGCCATTCTATGCCAAGGAAACAAGGTGCTTGCTCTCCCGTTGCTAGGAGCTCCTCCTACAGCACTCTGGACCAGGGCACACGCACTTCTGGACAAGCAGACTGCAAGACAGCTGCAGCTTCGCCATCCACATAGGCCTGCAGCATTTGGCAGGGAGCCCTCTGCTAAGCACAGCTTTCCCACTCCAAAGCCTTGCAGGAGTTCATGGATGCTCGCGCCTGCAGTGTGTTCCATCGGAGAGCACTGGATGCTGAAAACCTCCCCTGCAGCTTCCGAGCACCCTCCAACCCACGTGCCCTTGGCACCCACTCTGTTGCCGGAGGATAGTCCGAAGCAGGACTCTCTAAGCTTCTGGAGGCAGCCTGCCTGCTGCTTGGAAAGCTCCTCAGGACCTCATTTGGAGTGAGGATTCTCCTTCCATGCTTGTCGGCCGGCAGATGGTGCCAGCGCTCCACCGAAAAACTCTCTGCTTTGCCTTCAGCCAGGGATCGCCTAGCTGAGCTTCTTTGCCTCAAGCAGATACTCCATTGTGCATCCGGTCACAGAAAGAGGAGTGCCTTTCCTGAGCGGGGCTATGTTGAGGCAGTTCCCTGAAGGCCTCCTAGGGCCTTCTCTCCCCTGACACAGTCATGCAATTCAGCCCACCTGGCGGGCAAGGGTCCCCCTTGGCAGGGCTCAGGGTGCAGCCTGGGTGTGGTTTCATGGCTGGGAAAGGGCAGATCCTGAAACTGGGTGCCCAGCTGGTAACGGAGCATGATGGGCAGACCTGGCACTCCCTGCTTGCGAAGCAGGAGATATGGAGCCTCCAAGCTGCATGCAAATCCAATCCCTCATTGCCCTCTTGCTTCTTCTCTGCTGTCAAGTCTCTCTCCCCACACATGTGTCTCATCAAAAGGAGCAGGCTGCTTGCAATTCTTTGCAAAGTGCTCATCCCACAAGCCTCATTTCCTTGGAGGGGTGTGCCAATTGCCCCGGAGCCTCCAGAGGAGCTGCAGTCTCTCCAGCCACCAAGGCCTGCACTCGAGTCCATGACAGCTTGCTGCATGGAGGGCTTCGATGGGAGAGTGCCATGCATCCCTGGCAGAGATTCTTCCTCACAGTGCTTTCCATGGGGAAACACTGTGTGTGCCAAGTGTCTCCTGTGTGCAGAAAATCTCACCCCAGCGCCAGAGGTGCAGGGAATCCTCTTTGCAGCCAGAGCAAGGTTCTAGGCAGACCTCCCATGCTGGGAGAGCCTCCACTTCCCCAACTGTCCAACTGCCTCAGGAACACACTTCTAGGGAGTGTGTGCTGAAAGGCAGGGGGCTCCGAGTGAGGAACATGGATTTCAGGCAAAAACCACTGTGCTGACTATACCCCATGGAAGTCCTAGCTGAAGGCTTTCTGCACCAGGCCCAAGCTGGAATGAGCCTGCAGCCTGGCCTCCAGTCCCAGGCTTGCCCTGAGCACTGCTAGGTCGGGACCCATCCCAGCCTCAGCCTGGCCTCCCTAGGACCTGTGCTGGCCTAGGCCCCTGCCAGCAAGCAGGACCTTGATGGAACACCGTTCACTAGAGAAGGCACCTGGGTGTTTCCTGTGTGTCTCTTGCACTGCTCAGAAGCTGCAGGTCCAGAGGCTGTGCTTGCACACGGCCACAGGGGCCGGAGAACAAGAGAGTCATGAGCCCACTTTCAAGTGAGACGCCTGCTGCCCCTTATCTGCCTGCCACAAGCCCTTGCTGCCTGCGCTGTCTGCACGTCTGGCAGGCCTCAGGGTGCACAGGCCAGTCTATGCCAAGGAAACAAGGTGCTTGCTCGCCCCTTGCTAGGAGCTCCTCCTACAGCACTCTGGACCTGGGCACACACGCCCCTGGACCAGCAGCCTGCAAGGCAGCTGCTGCTTCAGCATCCACAAAGGCCTGCAGCACTTGGCAGGGAGCCTTCTGCTAAGCACAGCTTTCCCACTCCAAAGCCTTGCAGGAATTCATGGATGCTCGGGCCTGCAGTGTTTTCCATCAGAGAGCACCGGGTGCCCAAAGCCTCCCCTGCGACTTCTGAGCACCCTCCAACCCACATGCCCTTGGCACCCACCCTGTTGCCAGAGGGTAGTCCTAAGCAAGACTTTCTAAACTATTGCAGCCATGCTGCCTCCTGCTTGGAAAGCACTTCAGGAACTCATTTGCAGCGAGGTTTCTCCTCCTATGCTTGTCGGCCAGCAGATGGGGCCAGCGCTCCACTGAAAAACTCTCTGCTTTGCCTTCAGCCAGGGATCACCTAGCTGAGCTTCCTTGCCTCAAGCGGAAACTCCAGTGTGCATCCGGCCTACAGAAAGGAGACTGCCTTTTCCTGAGCACTGCTATGTCGTGGCAGTTCCCGGAAGGCCTCCTAGGTCCTTCTTTCCCCTGACACAGTCATGCCATTCAGCCCACCTGGCGAGCAAAGTTCCAACTTGGCAGGGCTCAGGGTGCAGCCTGGGTGTGGTTTCATAGCTGGGAAAGGGCAGATCCTGAATCTGGGTGCCCACTAGGGAATGGGGCCTGACAGGCAGAGCTGGCATTCCCTGGTTTCGAATCAGGAGGTCTGGGGACTTCAAGCTGTGTGCAAATCCCTCCCTGGCTGCCCTCTTGCTTCTTCTCTGCTGCCAAGCATCTCTCCCCACACGTGTGTCTCATTGAAAGGAGCAGGCTGCTTGCCATTCTTTGGAAAGAGCTCATCACACTAGCCTCATTTCCTTGGAGGGGTGTGCCAATTGCCCCTGAGCCTCCAGAGGAGCTGCAGTGTCTCCAGCTACCAAAGCCTGCAGCCGAGTCCATGAAAGCCTGCTGCATGGAGGGCTTCGAAGGGAGAGTGCCATGCATCCGGGATGGCGACTCTTTCTCACAGTACTTTCCGAGGGGAGAAACTGTGTTTGCCAAGTGTCTCCTGTGTGCAGAAATGCTCTCCCCAGTGCCAGAGGTGCAGGGAATCCTCTTTGCACCCAGGGCAATGTTCAAGGCAGGCGTCCCATGCTGGGTGAGCCTCCACTTGCCCTATTGTCCAACTGCCTCAGGAACACACGTCTAGCAAGTGTGGGCTAACAGGCTGTTTGGCGAGAGTTAGGAACGAGGATTGCAGGCAAAAATCACTACGCATACCATTCCCCATGGAAGTCTTAGCTGAAGGCTCTCTGCACCAGGCCCAAGCTGGAATGAGCCTGCAGCCTGGCCTCCAGTCCCAGGCTTGCCCTGGGCACTGCTAGGTCAGGAACCATCCCAGCCTCAGCCTGGCCTCCCTAGGGCCTTTGCTGGCCTAGGCCACTGCCAGCCAGCAGGACCTCGATGGAGCACCGTTCATTCGAGAAGGCCCCAGGGTGTTGCTTGTGTTTCTCTTGCACTGCTCGGAAGCTGCAAGTCCAGAGGCAGTGTGTGCACGTGGACACTGGGGCCTGAGGACAAAACAGTCATGACCCCACTTTCAAGCAGGACGCCTGCCGCCACTTAGCTGCCTGCCACCCCTCTTGCTGCCTGCGTTGTCTTCACTGCTGACAGGCCTCTGTGTGCACAGGCCAGTCTATGCCAAGGAAACAAGGTGCTTGCTCTCCCGTTGCTAGGAGCTCCTCCTACAGCACTCTGGACCAGGGCACACGCACTTCTGGACAAGCAGACTGCAAGACAGCTGCAGCTTCGCCATCCACATAGGCCTGCAGCATTTGGCAGGGAGCCCTCTGCTAAGCACAGCTTTCCCACTCCAAAGCCTTGCAGGAGTTCATGGATGCTCGCGCCTGCAGTGTGTTCCATCGGAGAGCACTGGATGCTGAAAACCTCCCCTGCAGCTTCCGAGCACCCTCCAACCCACGTGCCCTTGGCACCCACTCTGTTGCCGGAGGATAGTCCGAAGCAGGACTCTCTAAGCTTCTGGAGGCAGCCTGCCTGCTGCTTGGAAAGCTCCTCAGGACCTCATTTGGAGTGAGGATTCTCCTTCCATGCTTGTCGGCCGGCAGATGGTGCCAGCGCTCCACCGAAAAACTCTCTGCTTTGCCTTCAGCCAGGGATCGCCTAGCTGAGCTTCTTTGCCTCAAGCAGATACTCCATTGTGCATCCGGTCACAGAAAGAGGAGTGCCTTTCCTGAGCGGGGCTATGTTGAGGCAGTTCCCTGAAGGCCTCCTAGGGCCTTCTCTCCCCTGACACAGTCATGCAATTCAGCCCACCTGGCGGGCAAGGGTCCCCCTTGGCAGGGCTCAGGGTGCAGCCTGGGTGTGGTTTCATGGCTGGGAAAGGGCAGATCCTGAAACTGGGTGCCCAGCTGGTAACGGAGCATGATGGGCAGACCTGGCACTCCCTGCTTGCGAAGCAGGAGATATGGAGCCTCCAAGCTGCATGCAAATCCAATCCCTCATTGCCCTCTTGCTTCTTCTCTGCTGTCAAGTCTCTCTCCCCACACATGTGTCTCATCAAAAGGAGCAGGCTGCTTGCAATTCTTTGCAAAGTGCTCATCCCACAAGCCTCATTTCCTTGGAGGGGTGTGCCAATTGCCCCGGAGCCTCCAGAGGAGCTGCAGTCTCTCCAGCCACCAAGGCCTGCACTCGAGTCCATGACAGCTTGCTGCATGGAGGGCTTCGATGGGAGAGTGCCATGCATCCCTGGCAGAGATTCTTCCTCACAGTGCTTTCCATGGGGAAACACTGTGTGTGCCAAGTGTCTCCTGTGTGCAGAAAATCTCACCCCAGCGCCAGAGGTGCAGGGAATCCTCTTTGCAGCCAGAGCAAGGTTCTAGGCAGACCTCCCATGCTGGGAGAGCCTCCACTTCCCCAACTGTCCAACTGCCTCAGGAACACACTTCTAGGGAGTGTGTGCTGAAAGGCAGGGGGCTCCGAGTGAGGAACATGGATTTCAGGCAAAAACCACTGTGCTGACTATACCCCATGGAAGTCCTAGCTGAAGGCTTTCTGCACCAGGCCCAAGCTGGAATGAGCCTGCAGCCTGGCCTCCAGTCCCAGGCTTGCCCTGAGCACTGCTAGGTCGGGACCCATCCCAGCCTCAGCCTGGCCTCCCTAGGACCTGTGCTGGCCTAGGCCCCTGCCAGCAAGCAGGACCTTGATGGAACACCGTTCACTAGAGAAGGCACCTGGGTGTTTCCTGTGTGTCTCTTGCACTGCTCAGAAGCTGCAGGTCCAGAGGCTGTGCTTGCACACGGCCACAGGGGCCGGAGAACAAGAGAGTCATGAGCCCACTTTCAAGTGAGACGCCTGCTGCCCCTTATCTGCCTGCCACAAGCCCTTGCTGCCTGCGCTGTCTGCACGTCTGGCAGGCCTCAGGGTGCACAGGCCAGTCTATGCCAAGGAAACAAGGTGCTTGCTCGCCCCTTGCTAGGAGCTCCTCCTACAGCACTCTGGACCTGGGCACACACGCCCCTGGACCAGCAGCCTGCAAGGCAGCTGCTGCTTCAGCATCCACAAAGGCCTGCAGCACTTGGCAGGGAGCCTTCTGCTAAGCACAGCTTTCCCACTCCAAAGCCTTGCAGGAATTCATGGATGCTCGGGCCTGCAGTGTTTTCCATCAGAGAGCACCGGGTGCCCAAAGCCTCCCCTGCGACTTCTGAGCACCCTCCAACCCACATGCCCTTGGCACCCACCCTGTTGCCAGAGGGTAGTCCTAAGCAAGACTTTCTAAACTATTGCAGCCATGCTGCCTCCTGCTTGGAAAGCACTTCAGGAACTCATTTGCAGCGAGGTTTCTCCTCCCATGCTTGTCGGCCAGCAGATGGGGCCAGCGCTCCACTGAAAAACTCTCTGCTTTGCCTTCAGCCAGGGATCACCTAGCTGAGCTTCCTTGCCTCAAGCGGAAACTCCAGTGTGCATCCGGCCTACAGAAAGGAGACTGCCTTTTCCTGAGCACTGCTATGTCGTGGCAGTTCCCGGAAGGCCTCCTAGGTCCTTCTTTCCCCTGACACAGTCATGCCATTCAGCCCACCTGGCGAGCAAAGTTCCAACTTGGCAGGGCTCAGGGTGCAGCCTGGGTGTGGTTTCATAGCTGGGAAAGGGCAGATCCTGAATCTGGGTGCCCACTAGGGAATGGGGCCTGACAGGCAGAGCTGGCATTCCCTGGTTTCGAATCAGGAGGTCTGGGGACTTCAAGCTGTGTGCAAATCCCTCCCTGGCTGCCCTCTTGCTTCTTCTCTGCTGCCAAGCATCTCTCCCCACACGTGTGTCTCATTGAAAGGAGCAGGCTGCTTGCCATTCTTTGGAAAGAGCTCATCACACTAGCCTCATTTCCTTGGAGGGGTGTGCCAATTGCCCCTGAGCCTCCAGAGGAGCTGCAGTGTCTCCAGCTACCAAAGCCTGCAGCCGAGTCCATGAAAGCCTGCTGCATGGAGGGCTTCGAAGGGAGAGTGCCATGCATCCGGGATGGCGACTCTTTCTCACAGTACTTTCCGAGGGGAGAAACTGTGTTTGCCAAGTGTCTCCTGTGTGCAGAAATGCTCTCCCCAGTGCCAGAGGTGCAGGGAATCCTCTTTGCACCCAGGGCAATGTTCAAGGCAGGCGTCCCATGCTGGGTGAGCCTCCACTTGCCCTATTGTCCAACTGCCTCAGGAACACACGTCTAGCAAGTGTGGGCTAACAGGCTGTTTGGCGAGAGTTAGGAACGAGGATTGCAGGCAAAAATCACTACGCATACCATTCCCCATGGAAGTCTTAGCTGAAGGCTCTCTGCACCAGGCCCAAGCTGGAATGAGCCTGCAGCCTGGCCTCCAGTCCCAGGCTTGCCCTGGGCACTGCTAGGTCAGGAACCATCCCAGCCTCAGCCTGGCCTCCCTAGGGCCTTTGCTGGCCTAGGCCACTGCCAGCCAGCAGGACCTCGATGGAGCACCGTTCATTCGAGAAGGCCCCAGGGTGTTGCTTGTGTTTCTCTTGCACTGCTCGGAAGCTGCAAGTCCAGAGGCAGTGTGTGCACGTGGACACTGGGGCCTGAGGACAAAACAGTCATGACCCCACTTTCAAGCAGGACGCCTGCCGCCACTTAGCTGCCTGCCACCCCTCTTGCTGCCTGCGTTGTCTTCACTGCTGACAGGCCTCTGTGTGCACAGGCCATTCTATGCCAAGGAAACAAGGTGCTTGCTCTCCCGTTGCTAGGAGCTCCTCCTACAGCACTCTGGACCAGGGCACACGCACTTCTGGACAAGCAGACTGCAAGACAGCTGCAGCTTCGCCATCCACATAGGCCTGCAGCATTTGGCAGGGAGCCCTCTGCTAAGCACAGCTTTCCCACTCCAAAGCCTTGCAGGAGTTCATGGATGCTCGCGCCTGCAGTGTGTTCCATCGGAGAGCACTGGATGCTGAAAACCTCCCCTGCAGCTTCCGAGCACCCTCCAACCCACGTGCCCTTGGCACCCACTCTGTTGCCGGAGGATAGTCCGAAGCAGGACTCTCTAAGCTTCTGGAGGCAGCCTGCCTGCTGCTTGGAAAGCTCCTCAGGACCTCATTTGGAGTGAGGATTCTCCTTCCATGCTTGTCGGCCGGCAGATGGTGCCAGCGCTCCACCGAAAAACTCTCTGCTTTGCCTTCAGCCAGGGATCGCCTAGCTGAGCTTCTTTGCCTCAAGCAGATACTCCATTGTGCATCCGGTCACAGAAAGAGGAGTGCCTTTCCTGAGCGGGGCTATGTTGAGGCAGTTCCCTGAAGGCCTCCTAGGGCCTTCTCTCCCCTGACACAGTCATGCAATTCAGCCCACCTGGCGGGCAAGGGTCCCCCTTGGCAGGGCTCAGGGTGCAGCCTGGGTGTGGTTTCATGGCTGGGAAAGGGCAGATCCTGAAACTGGGTGCCCAGCTGGTAACGGAGCATGATGGGCAGACCTGGCACTCCCTGCTTGCGAAGCAGGAGATATGGAGCCTCCAAGCTGCATGCAAATCCAATCCCTCATTGCCCTCTTGCTTCTTCTCTGCTGTCAAGTCTCTCTCCCCACACATGTGTCTCATCAAAAGGAGCAGGCTGCTTGCAATTCTTTGCAAAGTGCTCATCCCACAAGCCTCATTTCCTTGGAGGGGTGTGCCAATTGCCCCGGAGCCTCCAGAGGAGCTGCAGTCTCTCCAGCCACCAAGGCCTGCACTCGAGTCCATGACAGCTTGCTGCATGGAGGGCTTCGATGGGAGAGTCCCATGCATCCCTGGCAGAGATTCTTCCTCACAGTGCTTTCCATGGGGAAACACTGTGTGTGCCAAGTGTCTCCTGTGTGCAGAAAATCTCACCCCAGCGCCAGAGGTGCAGGGAATCCTCTTTGCAGCCAGAGCAAGGTTCTAGGCAGACCTCCCATGCTGGGAGAGCCTCCACTTCCCCAACTGTCCAACTGCCTCAGGAACACACTTCTAGGGAGTGTGTGCTGAAAGGCAGGGGGCTCCGAGTGAGGAACATGGATTTCAGGCAAAAACCACTGTGCTGACTATACCCCATGGAAGTCCTAGCTGAAGGCTTTCTGCACCAGGCCCAAGCTGGAATGAGCCTGCAGCCTGGCCTCCAGTCCCAGGCTTGCCCTGAGCACTGCTAGGTCGGGACCCATCCCAGCCTCAGCCTGGCCTCCCTAGGACCTGTGCTGGCCTAGGCCCCTGCCAGCAAGCAGGACCTTGATGGAACACCGTTCACTAGAGAAGGCACCTGAGTGTTTCCTGTGTGTCTCTTGCACTGCTCAGAAGCTGCAGGTCCAGAGGCTGTGCTTGCACACGGCCACAGGGGCCGGAGAACAAGAGAGTCATGAGCCCACTTTCAAGTGAGACGCCTGCTGCCCCTTATCTGCCTGCCACAAGCCCTTGCTGCCTGCGCTGTCTGCACGTCTGGCAGGCCTCAGGGTGCACAGGCCAGTCTATGCCAAGGAAACAAGGTGCTTGCTCGCCCCTTGCTAGGAGCTCCTCCTACAGCACTCTGGACCTGGGCACACACGCCCCTGGACCAGCAGCCTGCAAGGCAGCTGCTGCTTCAGCATCCACAAAGGCCTGCAGCACTTGGCAGGGAGCCTTCTGCTAAGCACAGCTTTCCCACTCCAAAGCCTTGCAGGAATTCATGGATGCTCGGGCCTGCAGTGTTTTCCATCAGAGAGCACCGGGTGCCCAAAGCCTCCCCTGCGACTTCTGAGCACCCTCCAACCCACATGCCCTTGGCACCCACCCTGTTGCCAGAGGGTAGTCCTAAGCAAGACTTTCTAAACTATTGCAGCCATGCTGCCTCCTGCTTGGAAAGCACTTCAGGAACTCATTTGCAGCGAGGTTTCTCCTCCCATGCTTGTCGGCCAGCAGATGGGGCCAGCGCTCCACTGAAAAACTCTCTGCTTTGCCTTCAGCCAGGGATCGCCTAGCTGAGCTTCTTTGCCTCAAGCAGATACTCCATTGTGCATCCGGTCACAGAAAGAGGAGTGCCTTTCCTGAGCGGGGCTATGTTGAGGCAGTTCCCTGAAGGCCTCCTAGGTCCTTCTTTCCCCTGACACAGTCATGCCATTCAGCCCACCTGGCGAGCAAAGTTCCAAATGGCAGGGCTCAGGGTGCAGCCTGGGTGTGGTTTCATAGCTGGGAAAGGGCAGATCCTGAATCTGGGTGCCCACTAGGGAATGGGGCCTGACAGGCAGAGCTGGCATTCCCTGGTTTCGAATCAGGAGGTCTGGGGACTTCAAGCTGTGTGCAAATCCCTCCCTGGCTGCCCTCTTGCTTCTTCTCTGCTGCCAAGCATCTCTCCCCACACGTGTGTCTCATTGACAGGAGCAGGCTGCTTGCCATTCTTTGGAAAGAGCTCATCACACTAGCCTCATTTCCTTGGAGGGGTGTGCCAATTGCCCCTGAGCCTCCAGAGGAGCTGCAGTGTCTCCAGCTACCAAAGCCTGCAGCCGAGTCCATGAAAGCCTGCTGCATGGAGGGCTTCGAAGGGAGAGTGCCATGCATCCGGGATGGCGACTCTTTCTCACAGTACTTTCCGAGGGGAGAAACTGTGTTTGCCAAGTGTCTCCTGTGTGCAGAAATGCTCTCCCCAGTGCCAGAGGTGCAGGGAATCCTCTTTGCACCCAGGGCAATGTTCAAGGCAGGCGTCCCATGCTGGGTGAGCCTCCACTTGCCCTATTGTCCAACTGCCTCAGGAACACACGTCTAGCAAGTGTGGGCTAACAGGCTGTTTGGCGAGAGTTAGGAACGAGGATTGCAGGCAAAAATCACTACGCATACCATTCCCCATGGAAGTCTTAGCTGAAGGCTCTCTGCACCAGGCCCAAGCTGGAATGAGCCTGCAGCCTGGCCTCCAGTCCCAGGCTTGCCCTGGGCACTGCTAGGTCAGGAACCATCCCAGCCTCAGCCTGGCCTCCCTAGGGCCTTTGCTGGCCTAGGCCACTGCCAGCCAGCAGGACCTCGATGGAGCACCGTTCATTCGAGAAGGCCCCAGGGTGTTGCTTGCGTTTCTCTTGCACTGCTCGGAAGCTGCAAGTCCAGAGGCAGTGTGTGCACGTGGACACTGGGGCCTGAGGACAAAACAGTCATGACCCCACTTTCAAGCAGGATGCCTGCCGCCACTTAGCTGCCTGCCACCCCTCTTGCTGCCTGCGTTGTCTTCACTGCTGACAGGCCTCTGTGTGCACAGGCCATTCTATGCCAAGGAAACAAGGTGCTTGCTCTCCCGTTGCTAGGAGCTCCTCCTACAGCACTCTGGACCAGGGCACACGCACCTCTGGACAAGCAGACTGCAAGACAGCTGCAGCTTCGCCATCCACATAGGCCTGCAGCATTTGGCAGGGAGCCCTCTGCTAAGCACAGCTTTCCCACTCCAAAGCCTTGCAGGAGTTCATGGATGCTCGCGCCTGCAGTGTGTTCCATCGGAGAGCACTGGATGCTGAAAACCTCCCCTGCAGCTTCCGAGCACCCTCCAACCCACGTGCCCTTGGCACCCACTCTGTTGCCGGAGGATAGTCCGAAGCAGGACTCTCTAAGCTTCTGGAGGCAGCCTGCCTGCTGCTTGGAAAGCTCCTCAGGACCTCATTTGGAGTGAGGATTCTCCTTCCATGCTTGTCGGCTGGCAGATGGTGCCAGCGCTCCACCGAAAAACTCTCTGCTTTGCCTTCAGCCAGGGATCGCCTAGCTGAGCTTCTTTGCCTCAAGCAGATACTCCATTGTGCATCCGGTCACAGAAAGAGGAGTGCCTTTCCTGAGCGGGGCTATGTTGAGGCAGTTCCCTGAAGGCCTCCTAGGGCCTTCTCTCCCCTGACACAGTCATGCAATTCAGCCCACCTGGCGGGCAAGGGTCCCCCTTGGCAGGGCTCAGGGTGCAGCCTGGGTGTGGTTTCATGGCTGGGAAAGGGCAGATCCTGAAACTGGGTGCCCAGCTGGTAACGGAGCATGATGGGCAGACCTGGCACTCCCTGCTTGCGAAGCAGGAGATATGGAGCCTCCAAGCTGCATGCAAATCCAATCCCTCATTGCCCTCTTGCTTCTTCTCTGCTGTCAAGTCTCTCTCCCCACACATGTGTCTCATCAAAAGGAGCAGGCTGCTTGCAATTCTTTGCAAAGTGCTCATCCCACAAGCCTCATTTCCTTGGAGGGGTGTGCCAATTGCCCCGGAGCCTCCAGAGGAGCTGCAGTCTCTCCAGCCACCAAGGCCTGCACTCGAGTCCATGACAGCTTGCTGCATGGAGGGCTTCGATGGGAGAGTCCCATGCATCCCTGGCAGAGATTCTTCCTCACAGTGCTTTCCATGGGGAAACACTGTGTGTGCCAAGTGTCTCCTGTGTGCAGAAAATCTCACCCCAGCGCCAGAGGTGCAGGGAATCCTCTTTGCAGCCAGAGCAAGGTTCTAGGCAGACCTCCCATGCTGGGAGAGCCTCCACTTCCCCAACTGTCCAACTGCCTCAGGAACACACTTCTAGGGAGTGTGTGCTGAAAGGCAGGGGGCTCCGAGTGAGGAACATGGATTTCAGGCAAAAACCACTGTGCTGACTATACCCCATGGAAGTCCTAGCTGAAGGCTTTCTGCACCAGGCCCAAGCTGGAATGAGCCTGCAGCCTGGCCTCCAGTCCCAGGCTTGCCCTGAGCACTGCTAGGTCGGGACCCATCCCAGCCTCAGCCTGGCCTCCCTAGGACCTGTGCTGGCCTAGGCCCCTGCCAGCAAGCAGGACCTTGATGGAACACCGTTCACTAGAGAAGGCACCTGAGTGTTTCCTGTGTGTCTCTTGCACTGCTCAGAAGCTGCAGGTCCAGAGGCTGTGCTTGCACACGGCCACAGGGGCCGGAGAACAAGAGAGTCATGAGCCCACTTTCAAGTGAGACGCCTGCTGCCCCTTATCTGCCTGCCACAAGCCCTTGCTGCCTGCGCTGTCTGCACGTCTGGCAGGCCTCAGGGTGCACAGGCCAGTCTATGCCAAGGAAACAAGGTGCTTGCTCGCCCCTTGCTAGGAGCTCCTCCTACAGCACTCTGGACCTGGGCACACACGCCCCTGGACCAGCAGCCTGCAAGGCAGCTGCTGCTTCAGCATCCACAAAGGCCTGCAGCACTTGGCAGGGAGCCTTCTGCTAAGCACAGCTTTCCCACTCCAAAGCCTTGCAGGAATTCATGGATGCTCGGGCCTGCAGTGTTTTCCATCAGAGAGCACCGGGTGCCCAAAGCCTCCCCTGCGACTTCTGAGCACCCTCCAACCCACATGCCCTTGGCACCCACCCTGTTGCCAGAGGGTAGTCCTAAGCAAGACTTTCTAAACTATTGCAGCCATGCTGCCTCCTGCTTGGAAAGCACTTCAGGAACTCATTTGCAGCGAGGTTTCTCCTCCCATGCTTGTCGGCCAGCAGATGGGGCCAGCGCTCCACTGAAAAACTCTCTGCTTTGCCTTCAGCCAGGGATCGCCTAGCTGAGCTTCTTTGCCTCAAGCAGATACTCCATTGTGCATCCGGTCACAGAAAGAGGAGTGCCTTTCCTGAGCGGGGCTATGTTGAGGCAGTTCCCTGAAGGCCTCCTAGGTCCTTCTTTCCCCTGACACAGTCATGCCATTCAGCCCACCTGGCGAGCAAAGTTCCAAATGGCAGGGCTCAGGGTGCAGCCTGGGTGTGGTTTCATAGCTGGGAAAGGGCAGATCCTGAATCTGGGTGCCCACTAGGGAATGGGGCCTGACAGGCAGAGCTGGCATTCCCTGGTTTCGAATCAGGAGGTCTGGGGACTTCAAGCTGTGTGCAAATCCCTCCCTGGCTGCCCTCTTGCTTCTTCTCTGCTGCCAAGCATCTCTCCCCACACGTGTGTCTCATTGACAGGAGCAGGCTGCTTGCCATTCTTTGGAAAGAGCTCATCACACTAGCCTCATTTCCTTGGAGGGGTGTGCCAATTGCCCCTGAGCCTCCAGAGGAGCTGCAGTGTCTCCAGCTACCAAAGCCTGCAGCCGAGTCCATGAAAGCCTGCTGCATGGAGGGCTTCGAAGGGAGAGTGCCATGCATCCGGGATGGCGACTCTTTCTCACAGTACTTTCCGAGGGGAGAAACTGTGTTTGCCAAGTGTCTCCTGTGTGCAGAAATGCTCTCCCCAGTGCCAGAGGTGCAGGGAATCCTCTTTGCACCCAGGGCAATGTTCAAGGCAGGCGTCCCATGCTGGGTGAGCCTCCACTTGCCCTATTGTCCAACTGCCTCAGGAACACACGTCTAGCAAGTGTGGGCTAACAGGCTGTTTGGCGAGAGTTAGGAACGAGGATTGCAGGCAAAAATCACTACGCATACCATTCCCCATGGAAGTCTTAGCTGAAGGCTCTCTGCACCAGGCCCAAGCTGGAATGAGCCTGCAGCCTGGCCTCCAGTCCCAGGCTTGCCCTGGGCACTGCTAGGTCAGGAACCATCCCAGCCTCAGCCTGGCCTCCCTAGGGCCTTTGCTGGCCTAGGCCACTGCCAGCCAGCAGGACCTCGATGGAGCACCGTTCATTCGAGAAGGCCCCAGGGTGTTGCTTGCGTTTCTCTTGCACTGCTCGGAAGCTGCAAGTCCAGAGGCAGTGTGTGCACGTGGACACTGGGGCCTGAGGACAAAACAGTCATGACCCCACTTTCAAGCAGGATGCCTGCCGCCACTTAGCTGCCTGCCACCCCTCTTGCTGCCTGCGTTGTCTTCACTGCTGACAGGCCTCTGTGTGCACAGGCCATTCTATGCCAAGGAAACAAGGTGCTTGCTCTCCCGTTGCTAGGAGCTCCTCCTACAGCACTCTGGACCAGGGCACACGCACCTCTGGACAAGCAGACTGCAAGACAGCTGCAGCTTCGCCATCCACATAGGCCTGCAGCATTTGGCAGGGAGCCCTCTGCTAAGCACAGCTTTCCCACTCCAAAGCCTTGCAGGAGTTCATGGATGCTCGCGCCTGCAGTGTGTTCCATCGGAGAGCACTGGATGCTGAAAACCTCCCCTGCAGCTTCCGAGCACCCTCCAACCCACATGCCCTTGGCACCCACTCTGTTGCCGGAGGATAGTCCGAAGCAGGACTCTCTAAGCTTCTGGAGGCAGCCTGCCTGCTGCTTGGAAAGCTCCTCAGGACCTCATTTGGAGTGAGGATTCTCCTTCCATGCTTGTCGGCCGGCAGATGGTGCCAGCGCTCCACCGAAAAACTCTCTGCTTTGCCTTCAGCCAGGGATCGCCTAGCTGAGCTTCTTTGCCTCAAGCAGATACTCCATTGTGCATCCGGTCACAGAAAGAGGAGTGCCTTTCCTGAGCGGGGCTATGTTGAGGCAGTTCCCTGAAGGCCTCCTAGGGCCTTCTCTCCCCTGACACAGTCATGCAATTCAGCCCACCTGGCGGGCAAGGGTCCCCCTTGGCAGGGCTCAGGGTGCAGCCTGGGTGTGGTTTCATGGCTGGGAAAGGGCAGATCCTGAAACTGGGTGCCCAGCTGGTAACGGAGCATGATGGGCAGACCTGGCACTCCCTGCTTGCGAAGCAGGAGATATGGAGCCTCCAAGCTGCATGCAAATCCAATCCCTCATTGCCCTCTTGCTTCTTCTCTGCTGTCAAGTCTCTCTCCCCACACATGTGTCTCATCAAAAGGAGCAGGCTGCTTGCAATTCTTTGCAAAGTGCTCATCCCACAAGCCTCATTTCCTTGGAGGGGTGTGCCAATTGCCCCGGAGCCTCCAGAGGAGCTGCAGTCTCTCCAGCCACCAAGGCCTGCACTCGAGTCCATGACAGCTTGCTGCATGGAGGGCTTCGATGGGAGAGTGCCATGCATCCCTGGCAGAGATACTTCCTCACAGTGCTTTCCATGGGGAAACACTGTGTGTGCCAAGTGTCTCCTGTGTGCAGAAAATCTCACCCCAGCGCCAGAGGTGCAGGGAATCCTCTTTGCAGCCAGAGCAAGGTTCTAGGCAGACCTCCCATGCTGGGAGAGCCTCCACTTCCCCAACTGTCCAACTGCCTCAGGAACACACTTCTAGGGAGTGTGTGCTGAAAGGCAGGGGGCTCCGAGTGAGGAACATGGATTTCAGGCAAAAACCACTGTGCTGACTATACCCCATGGAAGTCCTAGCTGAAGGCTTTCTGCACCAGGCCCAAGCTGGAATGAGCCTGCAGCCTGGCCTCCAGTCCCAGGCTTGCCCTGAGCACTGCTAGGTCGGGACCCATCCCAGCCTCAGCCTGGCCTCCCTAGGACCTGTGCTGGCCTAGGCCCCTGCCAGCAAGCAGGACCTTGATGGAACACCGTTCACTAGAGAAGGCACCTGGGTGTTTCCTGTGTGTCTCTTGCACTGCTCAGAAGCTGCAGGTCCAGAGGCTGTGCTTGCACACGGCCACAGGGGCCGGAGAACAAGAGAGTCATGAGCCCACTTTCAAGTGAGACGCCTGCTGCCCCTTATCTGCCTGCCACAAGCCCTTGCTGCCTGCGCTGTCTGCACGTCTGGCAGGCCTCAGGGTGCACAGGCCAGTCTATGCCAAGGAAACAAGGTGCTTGCTCGCCCCTTGCTAGGAGCTCCTCCTACAGCACTCTGGACCTGGGCACACACGCCCCTGGACCAGCAGCCTGCAAGGCAGCTGCTGCTTCAGCATCCACAAAGGCCTGCAGCACTTGGCAGGGAGCCTTCTGCTAAGCACAGCTTTCCCACTCCAAAGCCTTGCAGGAATTCATGGATGCTCGGGCCTGCAGTGTTTTCCATCAGAGAGCACCGGGTGCCCAAAGCCTCCCCTGCGACTTCTGAGCACCCTCCAACCCACATGCCCTTGGCACCCACCCTGTTGCCAGAGGGTAGTCCTAAGCAAGACTTTCTAAACTATTGGAGCCATGCTGCCTCCTGCTTGGAAAGCACTTCAGGAACTCATTTGCAGCGAGGTTTCTCCTCCTATGCTTGTCGGCCAGCAGATGGGGCCAGCGCTCCACTGAAAAACTCTCTGCTTTGCCTTCAGCCAGGGATCACCTAGCTGAGCTTCCTTGCCTCAAGCGGAAACTCCAGTGTGCATCCGGCCTACAGAAAGGAGACTGCCTTTTCCTGAGCACTGCTATGTCGTGGCAGTTCCCGGAAGGCCTCCTAGGTCCTTCTTTCCCCTGACACAGTCATGCCATTCAGCCCACCTGGCGAGCAAAGTTCCAACTTGGCAGGGCTCAGGGTGCAGCCTGGGTGTGGTTTCATAGCTGGGAAAGGGCAGATCCTGAATCTGGGTGCCCACTAGGGAATGGGGCCTGACAGGCAGAGCTGGCATTCCCTGGTTTCGAATCAGGAGGTCTGGGGACTTCAAGCTGTGTGCAAATCCCTCCCTGGCTGCCCTCTTGCTTCTTCTCTGCTGCCAAGCATCTCTCCCCACACGTGTGTCTCATTGAAAGGAGCAGGCTGCTTGCCATTCTTTGGAAAGAGCTCATCACACTAGCCTCATTTCCTTGGAGGGGTGTGCCAATTGCCCCTGAGCCTCCAGAGGAGCTGCAGTGTCTCCAGCTACCAAAGCCTGCAGCCGAGTCCATGAAAGCCTGCTGCATGGAGGGCTTCGAAGGGAGAGTGCCATGCATCCGGGATGGCAACTCTTTCTCACAGTACTTTCCGAGGGGAGAAACTGTGTTTGCCAAGTGTCTCCTGTGTGCAGAAATGCTCTCCCCAGTGCCAGAGGTGCAGGGAATCCTCTTTGCACCCAGAGCAATGTTCAAGGCAGGCGTCCCATGCTGGGTGAGCCTCCACTTGCCCTATTGTCCAACTGCCTCAGGAACACACGTCTAGCAAGTGTGGGCTAACAGGCTGTTTGGCGAGAGTTAGGAACGAGGATTGCAGGCAAAAATCACTACGCATACCATTCCCCATGGAAGTCTTAGCTGAAGGCTCTCTGCACCAGGCCCAAGCTGGAATGAGCCTGCAGCCTGGCCTCCAGTCCCAGGCTTGCCCTGGGCACTGCTAGGTCAGGAACCATCCCAGCCTCAGCCTGGCCTCCCTAGGGCCTTTGCTGGCCTAGGCCACTGCCAGCCAGCAGGACCTCGATGGAGCACCGTTCATTCGAGAAGGCCCCAGGGTGTTGCTTGTGTTTCTCTTGCACTGCTCGGAAGCTGCAGGTCCAGAGGCAGTGTGTGCACGTGGACACTGGGGCCTGAGGACAAAACAGTCATGACCCCACTTTCAAGCAGGACGCCTGCCGCCACTTAGCTGCCTGCCACCCCTCTTGCTGCCTGCGTTGTCTTCACTGCTGACAGGCCTCTGTGTGCACAGGCCAGTCTATGCCAAGGAAACAAGGTGCTTGCTCTCCCGTTGCTAGGAGCTCCTCCTACAGCACTCTGGACCAGGGCACACGCACCTCTGGACAAGCAGACTGCAAGACAGCTGCAGCTTCGCCATCCACATAGGCCTGCAGCATTTGGCAGGGAGCCCTCTGCTAAGCACAGCTTTCCCACTCCAAAGCCTTGCAGGAGTTCATGGATGCTCGCGCCTGCAGTGTGTTCCATCGGAGAGCACTGGATGCTGAAAACCTCCCCTGCAGCTTCCGAGCACCCTCCAACCCACGTGCCCTTGGCACCCACTCTGTTGCCGGAGGATAGTCCGAAGCAGGACTCTCTAAGCTTCTGGAGGCAGCCTGCCTGCTGCTTGGAAAGCTCCTCAGGACCTCATTTGGAGTGAGGATTCTCCTTCCATGCTTGTCAGCCGGCAGATGGTGCCAGCGCTCCACCGAAAAACTCTCTGCTTTGCCTTCAGCCAGGGATCGCCTAGCTGAGCTTCTTTGCCTCAAGCAGATACTCCATTGTGCATCCGGTCACAGAAAGAGGAGTGCCTTTCCTGAGCGGGGCTATGTTGAGGCAGTTCCCTGAAGGCCTCCTAGGGCCTTCTCTCCCCTGACACAGTCATGCAATTCAGCCCACCTGGCGGGCAAGGGTCCCCCTTGGCAGGGCTCAGGGTGCAGCCTGGGTGTGGTTTCATGGCTGGGAAAGGGCAGATCCTGAAACTGGGTGCCCAGCTGGTAACGGAGCATGATGGGCAGACCTGGCACTCCCTGCTTGCGAAGCAGGAGATATGGAGCCTCCAAGCTGCATGCAAATCCAATCCCTCATTGCCCTCTTGCTTCTTCTCTGCTGTCAAGTCTCTCTCCCCACACATGTGTCTCATCAAAAGGAGCAGGCTGCTTGCAATTCTTTGCAAAGTGCTCATCCCACAAGCCTCATTTCCTTGGAGGGGTGTGCCAATTGCCCCGGAGCCTCCAGAGGAGCTGCAGTCTCTCCAGCCACCAAGGCCTGCACTCGAGTCCATGACAGCTTGCTGCATGGAGGGCTTCGATGGGAGAGTCCCATGCATCCCTGGCAGAGATTCTTCCTCACAGTGCTTTCCATGGGGAAACACTGTGTGTGCCAAGTGTCTCCTGTGTGCAGAAAATCTCACCCCAGCGCCAGAGGTGCAGGGAATCCTCTTTGCAGCCAGAGCAAGGTTCTAGGCAGACCTCCCATGCTGGGAGAGCCTCCACTTCCCCAACTGTCCAACTGCCTCAGGAACACACTTCTAGGGAGTGTGTGCTGAAAGGCAGGGGGCTCCGAGTGAGGAACATGGATTTCAGGCAAAAACCACTGTGCTGACTATACCCCATGGAAGTCCTAGCTGAAGGCTTTCTGCACCAGGCCCAAGCTGGAATGAGCCTGCAGCCTGGCCTCCAGTCCCAGGCTTGCCCTGAGCACTGCTAGGTCGGGACCCATCCCAGCCTCAGCCTGGCCTCCCTAGGACCTGTGCTGGCCTAGGCCCCTGCCAGCAAGCAGGACCTTGATGGAACACCGTTCACTAGAGAAGGCACCTGAGTGTTTCCTGTGTGTCTCTTGCACTGCTCAGAAGCTGCAGGTCCAGAGGCTGTGCTTGCACACGGCCACAGGGGCCGGAGAACAAGAGAGTCATGAGCCCACTTTCAAGTGAGACGCCTGCTGCCCCTTATCTGCCTGCCACAAGCCCTTGCTGCCTGCGCTGTCTGCACGTCTGGCAGGCCTCAGGGTGCACAGGCCAGTCTATGCCAAGGAAACAAGGTGCTTGCTCGCCCCTTGCTAGGAGCTCCTCCTACAGCACTCTGGACCTGGGCACACACGCCCCTGGACCAGCAGCCTGCAAGGCAGCTGCTGCTTCAGCATCCACAAAGGCCTGCAGCACTTGGCAGGGAGCCTTCTGCTAAGCACAGCTTTCCCACTCCAAAGCCTTGCAGGAATTCATGGATGCTCGGGCCTGCAGTGTTTTCCATCAGAGAGCACCGGGTGCCCAAAGCCTCCCCTGCGACTTCTGAGCACCCTCCAACCCACATGCCCTTGGCACCCACCCTGTTGCCAGAGGGTAGTCCTAAGCAAGACTTTCTAAACTATTGCAGCCATGCTGCCTCCTGCTTGGAAAGCACTTCAGGAACTCATTTGCAGCGAGGTTTCTCCTCCCATGCTTGTCGGCCAGCAGATGGGGCCAGCGCTCCACTGAAAAACTCTCTGCTTTGCCTTCAGCCAGGGATCACCTAGCTGAGCTTCCTTGCCTCAAGTGGAAACTCCAGTGTGCATCCGGCCTACAGAAAGGAGACTGCCTTTTCCTGAGCACTGCTATGTCGTGGCAGTTCCCGGAAGACCTCCTAGGTCCTTCTTTCCCCTGACACAGTCATGCCATTCAGCCCACCTGGCGAGCAAAGTTCCAAATGGCAGGGCTCAGGGTGCAGCCTGGGTGTGGTTTCATAGCTGGGAAAGGGCAGATCCTGAATCTGGGTGCCCACTAGGGAATGGGGCCTGACAGGCAGAGCTGGCATTCCCTGGTTTCGAATCAGGAGGTCTGGGGACTTCAAGCTGTGTGCAAATCCCTCCCTGGCTGCCCTCTTGCTTCTTCTCTGCTGCCAAGCATCTCTCCCCACACGTGTGTCTCATTGACAGGAGCAGGCTGCTTGCCATTCTTTGGAAAGAGCTCATCACACTAGCCTCATTTCCTTGGAGGGGTGTGCCAATTGCCCCTGAGCCTCCAGAGGAGCTGCAGTGTCTCCAGCTACCAAAGCCTGCAGCCGAGTCCATGAAAGCCTGCTGCATGGAGGGCTTCGAAGGGAGAGTGCCATGCATCCGGGATGGTGACTCTTTCTCACAGTACTTTCCGAGGGGAGAAACTGTGTTTGCCAAGTGTCTCCTGTGTGCAGAAATGCTCTCCCCAGTGCCAGAGGTGCAGGGAATCCTCTTTGCACCCAGGGCAATGTTCAAGGCAGGCGTCCCATGCTGGGTGAGCCTCCACTTGCCCTATTGTCCAACTGCCTCAGGAACACACGTCTAGCAAGTGTGGGCTAACAGGCTGTTTGGCGAGAGTTAGGAACGAGGATTGCAGGCAAAAATCACTACGCATACCATTCCCCATGGAAGTCTTAGCTGAAGGCTCTCTGCACCAGGCCCAAGCTGGAATGAGCCTGCAGCCTGGCCTCCAGTCCCAGGCTTGCCCTGGGCACTGCTAGGTCAGGAACCATCCCAGCCTCAGCCTGGCCTCCCTAGGGCCTTTGCTGGCCTAGGCCACTGCCAGCCAGCAGGACCTCGATGGAGCACCGTTCATTCGAGAAGGCCCCAGGGTGTTGCTTGCGTTTCTCTTGCACTGCTCGGAAGCTGCAAGTCCAGAGGCAGTGTGTGCACGTGGACACTGGGGCCTGAGGACAAAACAGTCATGACCCCACTTTCAAGCAGGATGCCTGCCGCCACTTAGCTGCCTGCCACCCCTCTTGCTGCCTGCGTTGTCTTCACTGCTGACAGGCCTCTGTGTGCACAGGCCATTCTATGCCAAGGAAACAAGGTGCTTGCTCTCCCGTTGCTAGGAGCTCCTCCTACAGCACTCTGGACCAGGGCACACGCACCTCTGGACAAGCAGACTGCAAGACAGCTGCAGCTTCGCCATCCACATAGGCCTGCAGCATTTGGCAGGGAGCCCTCTGCTAAGCACAGCTTTCCCACTCCAAAGCCTTGCAGGAGTTCATGGATGCTCGCGCCTGCAGTGTGTTCCATCGGAGAGCACTGGATGCTGAAAACCTCCCCTGCAGCTTCCGAGCACCCTCCAACCCACGTGCCCTTGGCACCCACTCTGTTGCCGGAGGATAGTCCGAAGCAGGACTCTCTAAGCTTCTGGAGGCAGCCTGCCTGCTGCTTGGAAAGCTCCTCAGGACCTCATTTGGAGTGAGGATTCTCCTTCCATGCTTGTCGGCCGGCAGATGGTGCCAGCGCTCCACCGAAAAACTCTCTGCTTTGCCTTCAGCCAGGGATCGCCTAGCTGAGCTTCTTTGCCTCAAGCAGATACTCCATTGTGCATCCGGTCACAGAAAGAGGAGTGCCTTTCCTGAGCGGGGCTATGTTGAGGCAGTTCCCTGAAGGCCTCCTAGGGCCTTCTCTCCCCTGACACAGTCATGCAATTCAGCCCACCTGGCGGGCAAGGGTCCCCCTTGGCAGGGCTCAGGGTGCAGCCTGGGTGTGGTTTCATGGCTGGGAAAGGGCAGATCCTGAAACTGGGTGCCCAGCTGGTAATGGAGCATGATGGGCAGACCTGGCACTCCCTGCTTGCGAAGCAGGAGATATGGAGCCTCCAAGCTGCATGCAAATCCAATCCCTCATTGCCCTCTTGCTTCTTCTCTGCTGTCAAGTCTCTCTCCCCACACATGTGTCTCATCAAAAGGAGCAGGCTGCTTGCAATTCTTTGCAAAGTGCTCATCCCACAAGCCTCATTTCCTTGGAGGGGTGTGCCAATTGCCCCGGAGCCTCCAGAGGAGCTGCAGTCTCTCCAGCCACCAAGGCCTGCACTCGAGTCCATGACAGCTTGCTGCATGGAGGGCTTCGATGGGAGAGTGCCATGCATCCCTGGCAGAGATTCTTCCTCACAGTGCTTTCCATGGGGAAACACTGTGTGTGCCAAGTGTCTCCTGTGTGCAGAAAATCTCACCCCAGCGCCAGAGGTGCAGGGAATCCTCTTTGCAGCCAGAGCAAGGTTCTAGGCAGACCTCCCATGCTGGGAGAGCCTCCACTTCCCCAACTGTCCAACTGCCTCAGGAACACACTTCTAGGGAGTGTGTGCTGAAAGGCAGGGGGCTCCGAGTGAGGAACATGGATTTCAGGCAAAAACCACTGTGCTGACTATACCCCATGGAAGTCCTAGCTGAAGGCTTTCTGCACCAGGCCCAAGCTGGAATGAGCCTGCAGCCTGGCCTCCAGTCCCAGGCTTGCCCTGAGCACTGCTAGGTCGGGACCCATCCCAGCCTCAGCCTGGCCTCCCTAGGACCTGTGCTGGCCTAGGCCCCTGCCAGCAAGCAGGACCTTGATGGAACACCGTTCACTAGAGAAGGCACCTGGGTGTTTCCTGTGTGTCTCTTGCACTGCTCAGAAGCTGCAGGTCCAGAGGCTGTGCTTGCACACGGCCACAGGGGCCGGAGAACAAGAGAGTCATGAGCCCACTTTCAAGTGAGACGCCTGCTGCCCCTTATCTGCCTGCCACAAGCCCTTGCTGCCTGCGCTGTCTGCACGTCTGGCAGGCCTCAGGGTGCACAGGCCAGTCTATGCCAAGGAAACAAGGTGCTTGCTCGCCCCTTGCTAGGAGCTCCTCCTACAGCACTCTGGACCTGGGCACACACGCCCCTGGACCAGCAGCCTGCAAGGCAGCTGCTGCTTCAGCATCCACAAAGGCCTGCAGCACTTGGCAGGGAGCCTTCTGCTAAGCACAGCTTTCCCACTCCAAAGCCTTGCAGGAATTCATGGATGCTCGGGCCTGCAGTGTTTTCCATCAGAGAGCACCGGGTGCCCAAAGCCTCCCCTGCGACTTCTGAGCACCCTCCAACCCACATGCCCTTGGCACCCACCCTGTTGCCAGAGGGTAGTCCTAAGCAAGACTTTCTAAACTATTGGAGCCATGCTGCCTCCTGCTTGGAAAGCACTTCAGGAACTCATTTGCAGCGAGGTTTCTCCTCCTATGCTTGTCGGCCAGCAGATGGGGCCAGCGCTCCACTGAAAAACTCTCTGCTTTGCCTTCAGCCAGGGATCACCTAGCTGAGCTTCCTTGCCTCAAGCGGAAACTCCAGTGTGCATCCGGCCTACAGAAAGGAGACTGCCTTTTCCTGAGCACTGCTATGTCGTGGCAGCTCCCGGAAGGCCTCCTAGGTCCTTCTTTCCCCTGACACAGTCATGCCATTCAGCCCACCTGGCGAGCAAAGTTCCAACTTGGCAGGGCTCAGGGTGCAGCCTGGGTGTGGTTTCATAGCTGGGAAAGGGCAGATCCTGAATCTGGGTGCCCACTAGGGAATGGGGCCTGACAGGCAGAGCTGGCATTCCCTGGTTTCGAATCAGGAGGTCTGGGGACTTCAAGCTGTGTGCAAATCCCTCCCTGGCTGCCCTCTTGCTTCTTCTCTGCTGCCAAGCATCTCTCCCCACACGTGTGTCTCATTGAAAGGAGCAGGCTGCTTGCCATTCTTTGGAAAGAGCTCATCACACTAGCCTCATTTCCTTGGAGGGGTGTGCCAATTGCCCCTGAGCCTCCAGAGGAGCTGCAGTGTCTCCAGCTACCAAAGCCTGCAGCCGAGTCCATGAAAGCCTGCTGCATGGAGGGCTTCGAAGGGAGAGTGCCATGCATCCGGGATGGCAACTCTTTCTCACAGTACTTTCCGAGGGGAGAAACTGTGTTTGCCAAGTGTCTCCTGTGTGCAGAAATGCTCTCCCCAGTGCCAGAGGTGCAGGGAATCCTCTTTGCACCCAGAGCAATGTTCAAGGCAGGCGTCCCATGCTGGGTGAGCCTCCACTTGCCCTATTGTCCAACTGCCTCAGGAACACACGTCTAGCAAGTGTGGGCTAACAGGCTGTTTGGCGAGAGTTAGGAACGAGGATTGCAGGCAAAAATCACTACGCATACCATTCCCCATGGAAGTCTTAGCTGAAGGCTCTCTGCACCAGGCCCAAGCTGGAATGAGCCTGCAGCCTGGCCTCCAGTCCCAGGCTTGCCCTGGGCACTGCTAGGTCAGGAACCATCCCAGCCTCAGCCTGGCCTCCCTAGGGCCTTTGCTGGCCTAGGCCACTGCCAGCCAGCAGGACCTCGATGGAGCACCGTTCATTCGAGAAGGCCCCAGGGTGTTGCTTGTGTTTCTCTTGCACTGCTCGGAAGCTGCAGGTCCAGAGGCAGTGTGTGCACGTGGACACTGGGGCCTGAGGACAAAACAGTCATGACCCCACTTTCAAGCAGGACGCCTGCCGCCACTTAGCTGCCTGCCACCCCTCTTGCTGCCTGCGTTGTCTTCACTGCTGACAGGCCTCTGTGTGCACAGGCCAGTCTATGCCAAGGAAACAAGGTGCTTGCTCTCCCGTTGCTAGGAGCTCCTCCTACAGCACTCTGGACCAGGGCACACGCACCTCTGGACAAGCAGACTGCAAGACAGCTGCAGCTTCGCCATCCACATAGGCCTGCAGCATTTGGCAGGGAGCCCTCTGCTAAGCACAGCTT
This sequence comes from Hippopotamus amphibius kiboko, assembly GCF_030028045.1. Lineage (NCBI taxonomy): Eukaryota > Metazoa > Chordata > Mammalia > Artiodactyla > Hippopotamidae > Hippopotamus > Hippopotamus amphibius. The sequence continues at coordinate 49,573 of NW_026648319.1, forward strand.
TCCCACTCCAAAGCCTTGCAGGAGTTCATGGATGCTCGCGCCTGCAGTGTGTTCCATCGGAGAGCACTGGATGCTGAAAACCTCCCCTGCAGCTTCCGAGCACCCTCCAACCCACGTGCCCTTGGCACCCACTCTGTTGCCGGAGGATAGTCCGAAGCAGGACTCTCTAAGCTTCTGGAGGCAGCCTGCCTGCTGCTTGGAAAGCTCCTCAGGAACTCATTTGGAGTGAGGATTCTCCTTCCATGCTTGTCGGCCGGCAGATGGTGCCAGCGCTCCACCGAAAAACTCTCTGCTTTGCCTTCAGCCAGGGATCGCCTAGCTGAGCTTCTTTGCCTCAAGCAGATACTCCATTGTGCATCCGGTCACAGAAAGAGGAGTGCCTTTCCTGAGCGGGGCTATGTTGAGGCAGTTCCCTGAAGGCCTCCTAGGGCCTTCTCTCCCCTGACACAGTCATGCAATTCAGCCCACCTGGCGGGCAAGGGTCCCCCTTGGCAGGGCTCAGGGTGCAGCCTGGGTGTGGTTTCATGGCTGGGAAAGGGCAGATCCTGAAACTGGGTGCCCAGCTGGTAACGGAGCATGATGGGCAGACCTGGCACTCCCTGCTTGCGAAGCAGGAGATATGGAGCCTCCAAGCTGCATGCAAATCCAATCCCTCATTGCCCTCTTGCTTCTTCTCTGCTGTCAAGTCTCTCTCCCCACACATGTGTCTCATCAAAAGGAGCAGGCTGCTTGCAATTCTTTGCAAAGTGCTCATCCCACAAGCCTCATTTCCTTGGAGGGGTGTGCCAATTGCCCCGGAGCCTCCAGAGGAGCTGCAGTCTCTCCAGCCACCAAGGCCTGCACTCGAGTCCATGACAGCTTGCTGCATGGAGGGCTTCGATGGGAGAGTCCCATGCATCCCTGGCAGAGATTCTTCCTCACAGTGCTTTCCATGGGGAAACACTGTGTGTGCCAAGTGTCTCCTGTGTGCAGAAAATCTCACCCCAGCGCCAGAGGTGCAGGGAATCCTCTTTGCAGCCAGAGCAAGGTTCTAGGCAGACCTCCCATGCTGGGAGAGCCTCCACTTCCCCAACTGTCCAACTGCCTCAGGAACACACTTCTAGGGAGTGTGTGCTGAAAGGCAGGGGGCTCCGAGTGAGGAACATGGATTTCAGGCAAAAACCACTGTGCTGACTATACCCCATGGAAGTCCTAGCTGAAGGCTTTCTGCACCAGGCCCAAGCTGGAATGAGCCTGCAGCCTGGCCTCCAGTCCCAGGCTTGCCCTGAGCACTGCTAGGTCGGGACCCATCCCAGCCTCAGCCTGGCCTCCCTAGGACCTGTGCTGGCCTAGGCCCCTGCCAGCAAGCAGGACCTTGATGGAACACCGTTCACTAGAGAAGGCACCTGAGTGTTTCCTGTGTGTCTCTTGCACTGCTCAGAAGCTGCAGGTCCAGAGGCTGTGCTTGCACACGGCCACAGGGGCCGGAGAACAAGAGAGTCATGAGCCCACTTTCAAGTGAGACGCCTGCTGCCCCTTATCTGCCTGCCACAAGCCCTTGCTGCCTGCGCTGTCTGCACGTCTGGCAGGCCTCAGGGTGCACAGGCCAGTCTATGCCAAGGAAACAAGGTGCTTGCTCGCCCCTTGCTAGGAGCTCCTCCTACAGCACTCTGGACCTGGGCACACACGCCCCTGGACCAGCAGCCTGCAAGGCAGCTGCTGCTTCAGCATCCACAAAGGCCTGCAGCACTTGGCAGGGAGCCTTCTGCTAAGCACAGCTTTCCCACTCCAAAGCCTTGCAGGAATTCATGGATGCTCGGGCCTGCAGTGTTTTCCATCAGAGAGCACCGGGTGCCCAAAGCCTCCCCTGCGACTTCTGAGCACCCTCCAACCCACATGCCCTTGGCACCCACCCTGTTGCCAGAGGGTAGTCCTAAGCAAGACTTTCTAAACTATTGCAGCCATGCTGCCTCCTGCTTGGAAAGCACTTCAGGAACTCATTTGCAGCGAGGTTTCTCCTCCCATGCTTGTCGGCCAGCAGATGGGGCCAGCGCTCCACTGAAAAACTCTCTGCTTTGCCTTCAGCCAGGGATCACCTAGCTGAGCTTCCTTGCCTCAAGTGGAAACTCCAGTGTGCATCCGGCCTACAGAAAGGAGACTGCCTTTTCCTGAGCACTGCTATGTCGTGGCAGTTCCCGGAAGACCTCCTAGGTCCTTCTTTCCCCTGACACAGTCATGCCATTCAGCCCACCTGGCGAGCAAAGTTCCAAATGGCAGGGCTCAGGGTGCAGCCTGGGTGTGGTTTCATAGCTGGGAAAGGGCAGATCCTGAATCTGGGTGCCCACTAGGGAATGGGGCCTGACAGGCAGAGCTGGCATTCCCTGGTTTCGAATCAGGAGGTCTGGGGACTTCAAGCTGTGTGCAAATCCCTCCCTGGCTGCCCTCTTGCTTCTTCTCTGCTGCCAAGCATCTCTCCCCACACGTGTGTCTCATTGACAGGAGCAGGCTGCTTGCCATTCTTTGGAAAGAGCTCATCACACTAGCCTCATTTCCTTGGAGGGGTGTGCCAATTGCCCCTGAGCCTCCAGAGGAGCTGCAGTGTCTCCAGCTACCAAAGCCTGCAGCCGAGTCCATGAAAGCCTGCTGCATGGAGGGCTTCGAAGGGAGAGTGCCATGCATCCGGGATGGCGACTCTTTCTCACAGTACTTTCCGAGGGGAGAAACTGTGTTTGCCAAGTGTCTCCTGTGTGCAGAAATGCTCTCCCCAGTGCCAGAGGTGCAGGGAATCCTCTTTGCACCCAGGGCAATGTTCAAGGCAGGCGTCCATGCTGGGTGAGCCTCCACTTGCCCTATTGTCCAACTGCCTCAGGAACACACGTCTAGCAAGTGTGGGCTAACAGGCTGTTTGGCGAGAGTTAGGAACGAGGATTGCAGGCAAAAATCACTACGCATACCATTCCCCATGGAAGTCTTAGCTGAAGGCTCTCTGCACCAGGCCCAAGCTGGAATGAGCCTGCAGCCTGGCCTCCAGTCCCAGGCTTGCCCTGGGCACTGCTAGGTCAGGAACCATCCCAGCCTCAGCCTGGCCTCCCTAGGGCCTTTGCTGGCCTAGGCCACTGCCAGCCAGCAGGACCTCGATGGAGCACCGTTCATTCGAGAAGGCCCCAGGGTGTTGCTTGCGTTTCTCTTGCACTGCTCGGAAGCTGCAAGTCCAGAGGCAGTGTGTGCACGTGGACACTGGGGCCTGAGGACAAAACAGTCATGACCCCACTTTCAAGCAGGATGCCTGCCGCCACTTAGCTGCCTGCCACCCCTCTTGCTGCCTGCGTTGTCTTCACTGCTGACAGGCCTCTGTGTGCACAGGCCATTCTATGCCAAGGAAACAAGGTGCTTGCTCTCCCGTTGCTAGGAGCTCCTCCTACAGCACTCTGGACCAGGGCACACGCACCTCTGGACAAGCAGACTGCAAGACAGCTGCAGCTTCGCCATCCACATAGGCCTGCAGCATTTGGCAGGGAGCCCTCTGCTAAGCACAGCTTTCCCACTCCAAAGCCTTGCAGGAGTTCATGGATGCTCGCGCCTGCAGTGTGTTCCATCGGAGAGCACTGGATGCTGAAAACCTCCCCTGCAGCTTCCGAGCACCCTCCAACCCACGTGCCCTTGGCACCCACTCTGTTGCCGGAGGATAGTCCGAAGCAGGACTCTCTAAGCTTCTGGAGGCAGCCTGCCTGCTGCTTGGAAAGCTCCTCAGGACCTCATTTGGAGTGAGGATTCTCCTTCCATGCTTGTCGGCCGGCAGATGGTGCCAGCGCTCCACCGAAAAACTCTCTGCTTTGCCTTCAGCCAGGGATCGCCTAGCTGAGCTTCTTTGCCTCAAGCAGATACTCCATTGTGCATCCGGTCACAGAAAGAGGAGTGCCTTTCCTGAGCGGGGCTATGTTGAGGCAGTTCCCTGAAGGCCTCCTAGGGCCTTCTCTCCCCTGACACAGTCATGCAATTCAGCCCACCTGGCGGGCAAGGGTCCCCCTTGGCAGGGCTCAGGGTGCAGCCTGGGTGTGGTTTCATGGCTGGGAAAGGGCAGATCCTGAAACTGGGTGCCCAGCTGGTAACGGAGCATGATGGGCAGACCTGGCACTCCCTGCTTGCGAAGCAGGAGATATGGAGCCTCCAAGCTGCATGCAAATCCAATCCCTCATTGCCCTCTTGCTTCTTCTCTGCTGTCAAGTCTCTCTCCCCACACATGTGTCTCATCAAAAGGAGCAGGCTGCTTGCAATTCTTTGCAAAGTGCTCATCCCACAAGCCTCATTTCCTTGGAGGGGTGTGCCAATTGCCCCGGAGCCTCCAGAGGAGCTGCAGTCTCTCCAGCCACCAAGGCCTGCACTCGAGTCCATGACAGCTTGCTGCATGGAGGGCTTCGATGGGAGAGTGCCATGCATCCCTGGCAGAGATTCTTCCTCACAGTGCTTTCCATGGGGAAACACTGTGTGTGCCAAGTGTCTCCTGTGTGCAGAAAATCTCACCCCAGCGCCAGAGGTGCAGGGAATCCTCTTTGCAGCCAGAGCAAGGTTCTAGGCAGACCTCCCATGCTGGGAGAGCCTCCACTTCCCCAACTGTCCAACTGCCTCAGGAACACACTTCTAGGGAGTGTGTGCTGAAAGGCAGGGGGCTCCGAGTGAGGAACATGGATTTCAGGCAAAAACCACTGTGCTGACTATACCCCATGGAAGTCCTAGCTGAAGGCTTTCTGCACCAGGCCCAAGCTGGAATGAGCCTGCAGCCTGGCCTCCAGTCCCAGGCTTGCCCTGAGCACTGCTAGGTCGGGACCCATCCCAGCCTCAGCCTGGCCTCCCTAGGACCTGTGCTGGCCTAGGCCCCTGCCAGCAAGCAGGACCTTGATGGAACACCGTTCACTAGAGAAGGCACCTGGGTGTTTCCTGTGTGTCTCTTGCACTGCTCAGAAGCTGCAGGTCCAGAGGCTGTGCTTGCACACGGCCACAGGGGCCGGAGAACAAGAGAGTCATGAGCCCACTTTCAAGTGAGACGCCTGCTGCCCCTTATCTGCCTGCCACAAGCCCTTGCTGCCTGCGCTGTCTGCACGTCTGGCAGGCCTCAGGGTGCACAGGCCAGTCTATGCCAAGGAAACAAGGTGCTTGCTCGCCCCTTGCTAGGAGCTCCTCCTACAGCACTCTGGACCTGGGCACACACGCCCCTGGACCAGCAGCCTGCAAGGCAGCTGCTGCTTCAGCATCCACAAAGGCCTGCAGCACTTGGCAGGGAGCCTTCTGCTAAGCACAGCTTTCCCACTCCAAAGCCTTGCAGGAATTCATGGATGCTCGGGCCTGCAGTGTTTTCCATCAGAGAGCACCGGGTGCCCAAAGCCTCCCCTGCGACTTCTGAGCACCCTCCAACCCACATGCCCTTGGCACCCACCCTGTTGCCAGAGGGTAGTCCTAAGCAAGACTTTCTAAACTATTGCAGCCATGCTGCCTCCTGCTTGGAAAGCACTTCAGGAACTCATTTGCAGCGAGGTTTCTCCTCCCATGCTTGTCGGCCAGCAGATGGGGCCAGCGCTCCACTGAAAAACTCTCTGCTTTGCCTTCAGCCAGGGATCACCTAGCTGAGCTTCCTTGCCTCAAGCGGAAACTCCAGTGTGCATCCGGCCTACAGAAAGGAGACTGCCTTTTCCTGAGCACTGCTATGTCGTGGCAGTTCCCGGAAGACCTCCTAGGTCCTTCTTTCCCCTGACACAGTCATGCCATTCAGCCCACCTGGCGAGCAAAGTTCCAAATGGCAGGGCTCAGGGTGCAGCCTGGGTGTGGTTTCATAGCTGGGAAAGGGCAGATCCTGAATCTGGGTGCCCACTAGGGAATGGGGCCTGACAGGCAGAGCTGGCATTCCCTGGTTTCGAATCAGGAGGTCTGGGGACTTCAAGCTGTGTGCAAATCCCTCCCTGGCTGCCCTCTTGCTTCTTCTCTGCTGCCAAGCATCTCTCCCCACACGTGTGTCTCATTGAAAGGAGCAGGCTGCTTGCCATTCTTTGGAAAGAGCTCATCACACTAGCCTCATTTCCTTGGAGGGGTGTGCCAATTGCCCCTGAGCCTCCAGAGGAGCTGCAGTGTCTCCAGCTACCAAAGCCTGCAGCCGAGTCCATGAAAGCCTGCTGCATGGAGGGCTTCGAAGGGAGAGTGCCATGCATCCGGGATGGCGACTCTTTCTCACAGTACTTTCCGAGGGGAGAAACTGTGTTTGCCAAGTGTCTCCTGTGTGCAGAAATGCTCTCCCCAGTGCCAGAGGTGCAGGGAATCCTCTTTGCACCCAGGGCAATGTTCAAGGCAGGCGTCCCATGCTGGGTGAGCCTCCACTTGCCCTATTGTCCAACTGCCTCAGGAACACACGTCTAGCAAGTGTGGGCTAACAGGCTGTTTGGCGAGAGTTAGGAACGAGGATTGCAGGCAAAAATCACTACGCATACCATTCCCCATGGAAGTCTTAGCTGAAGGCTCTCTGCACCAGGCCCAAGCTGGAATGAGCCTGCAGCCTGGCCTCCAGTCCCAGGCTTGCCCTGGGCACTGCTAGGTCAGGAACCATCCCAGCCTCAGCCTGGCCTCCCTAGGGCCTTTGCTGGCCTAGGCCACTGCCAGCCAGCAGGACCTCGATGGAGCACCGTTCATTCGATAAGGCCCCAGGGTGTTGCTTGCGTTTCTCTTGCACTGCTCGGAAGCTGCAGGTCCAGAGGCAGTGTGTGCACGTGGACACTGGGGCCTGAGGACAAAACAGTCATGACCCCACTTTCAAGCAGGATGCCTGCCGCCACTTAGCTGCCTGCCACCCCTCTTGCTGCCTGCGTTGTCTTCACTGCTGACAGGCCTCTGTGTGCACAGGCCATTCTATGCCAAGGAAACAAGGTGCTTGCTCTCCCGTTGCTAGGAGCTCCTCCTACAGCACTCTGGACCAGGGCACACGCACCTCTGGACAAGCAGACTGCAAGACAGCTGCAGCTTCGCCATCCACATAGGCCTGCAGCATTTGGCAGGGAGCCCTCTGCTAAGCACAGCTTTCCCACTCCAAAGCCTTGCAGGAGTTCATGGATGCTCGCGCCTGCAGTGTGTTCCATCGGAGAGCACTGGATGCTGAAAACCTCCCCTGCAGCTTCCGAGCACCCTCCAACCCACATGCCCTTGGCACCCACTCTGTTGCCGGAGGATAGTCCGAAGCAGGACTCTCTAAGCTTCTGGAGGCAGCCTGCCTGCTGCTTGGAAAGCTCCTCAGGACCTCATTTGGAGTGAGGATTCTCCTTCCATGCTTGTCGGCCGGCAGATGGTGCCAGCGCTCCACCGAAAAACTCTCTGCTTTGCCTTCAGCCAGGGATCGCCTAGCTGAGCTTCTTTGCCTCAAGCAGATACTCCATTGTGCATCCGGTCACAGAAAGAGGAGTGCCTTTCCTGAGCGGGGCTATGTTGAGGCAGTTCCCTGAAGGCCTCCTAGGGCCTTCTCTCCCCTGACACAGTCATGCAATTCAGCCCACCTGGCGGGCAAGGGTCCCCCTTGGCAGGGCTCAGGGTGCAGCCTGGGTGTGGTTTCATGGCTGGGAAAGGGCAGATCCTGAAACTGGGTGCCCAGCTGGTAACGGAGCATGATGGGCAGACCTGGCACTCCCTGCTTGCGAAGCAGGAGATATGGAGCCTCCAAGCTGCATGCAAATCCAATCCCTCATTGCCCTCTTGCTTCTTCTCTGCTGTCAAGTCTCTCTCCCCACACATGTGTCTCATCAAAAGGAGCAGGCTGCTTGCAATTCTTTGCAAAGTGCTCATCCCACAAGCCTCATTTCCTTGGAGGGGTGTGCCAATTGCCCCGGAGCCTCCAGAGGAGCTGCAGTCTCTCCAGCCACCAAGGCCTGCACTCGAGTCCATGACAGCTTGCTGCATGGAGGGCTTCGATGGGAGAGTGCCATGCATCCCTGGCAGAGATTCTTCCTCACAGTGCTTTCCATGGGGAAACACTGTGTGTGCCAAGTGTCTCCTGTGTGCAGAAAATCTCACCCCAGCGCCAGAGGTGCAGGGAATCCTCTTTGCAGCCAGAGCAAGGTTCTAGGCAGACCTCCCATGCTGGGAGAGCCTCCACTTCCCCAACTGTCCAACTGCCTCAGGAACACACTTCTAGGGAGTGTGTGCTGAAAGGCAGGGGGCTCCGAGTGAGGAACATGGATTTCAGGCAAAAACCACTGTGCTGACTATACCCCATGGAAGTCCTAGCTGAAGGCTTTCTGCACCAGGCCCAAGCTGGAATGAGCCTGCAGCCTGGCCTCCAGTCCCAGGCTTGCCCTGAGCACTGCTAGGTCGGGACCCATCCCAGCCTCAGCCTGGCCTCCCTAGGACCTGTGCTGGCCTAGGCCCCTGCCAGCAAGCAGGACCTTGATGGAACACCGTTCACTAGAGAAGGCACCTGGGTGTTTCCTGTGTGTCTCTTGCACTGCTCAGAAGCTGCAGGTCCAGAGGCTGTGCTTGCACACGGCCACAGGGGCCGGAGAACAAGAGAGTCATGAGCCCACTTTCAAGTGAGACGCCTGCTGCCCCTTATCTGCCTGCCACAAGCCCTTGCTGCCTGCGCTGTCTGCACGTCTGGCAGGCCTCAGGGTGCACAGGCCAGTCTATGCCAAGGAAACAAGGTGCTTGCTCGCCCCTTGCTAGGAGCTCCTCCTATAGCACTCTGGACCTGGGCACACACGCCCCTGGACCAGCAGCCTGCAAGGCAGCTGCTGCTTCAGCATCCACAAAGGCCTGCAGCACTTGGCAGGGAGCCTTCTGCTAAGCACAGCTTTCCCACTCCAAAGCCTTGCAGGAATTCATGGATGCTCGGGCCTGCAGTGTTTTCCATCAGAGAGCACCGGGTGCCCAAAGCCTCCCCTGCGACTTCGGAGCACCCTCCAACCCACATGCCCTTGGCACCCACCCTCTTGCCAGAGGGTAGTCCTAAGCAAGACTTTCTAAACTATTGCAGCCATGCTGCCTCCTGCTTGGAAAGCACTTCAGGAACTCATTTGCAGCGAGGTTTCTCCTCCTATGCTTGTCGGCCAGCAGATGGGGCCAGCGCTCCACTGAAAAACTCTCTGCTTTGCCTTCAGCCAGGGATCACCTAGCTGAGCTTCCTTGCCTCAAGCGGAAACTCCAGTGTGCATCCGGCCTACAGAAAGGAGACTGCCTTTTCCTGAGCACTGCTATGTCGTGGCAGTTCCCGGAAGGCCTCCTAGGTCCTTCTTTCCCCTGACACAGTCATGCCATTCAGCCCACCTGGCGAGCAAAGTTCCAACTTGGCAGGGCTCAGGGTGCAGCCTGGGTGTGGTTTCATAGCTGGGAAAGGGCAGATCCTGAATCTGGGTGCCCACTAGGGAATGGGGCCTGACAGGCAGAGCTGGCATTCCCTGGTTTCGAATCAGGAGGTCTGGGGACTTCAAGCTGTGTGCAAATCCCTCCCTGGCTGCCCTCTTGCTTCTTCTCTGCTGCCAAGCATCTCTCCCCACACGTGTGTCTCATTGAAAGGAGCAGGCTGCTTGCCATTCTTTGGAAAGAGCTCATCACACTAGCCTCATTTCCTTGGAGGGGTGTGCCAATTGCCCCTGAGCCTCCAGAGGAGCTGCAGTGTCTCCAGCTACCAAAGCCTGCAGCCGAGTCCATGAAAGCCTGCTGCATGGAGGGCTTCGAAGGGAGAGTGCCATGCATCCGGGATGGCAACTCTTTCTCACAGTACTTTCCGAGGGGAGAAACTGTGTTTGCCAAGTGTCTCCTGTGTGCAGAAATGCTCTCCCCAGTGCCAGAGGTGCAGGGAATCCTCTTTGCACCCAGAGCAATGTTCAAGGCAGGCGTCCCATGCTGGGTGAGCCTCCACTTGCCCTATTGTCCAACTGCCTCAGGAACACACGTCTAGCAAGTGTGGGCTAACAGGCTGTTTGGCGAGAGTTAGGAACGAGGATTGCAGGCAAAAATCACTACGCATACCATTCCCCATGGAAGTCTTAGCTGAAGGCTCTCTGCACCAGGCCCAAGCTGGAATGAGCCTGCAGCCTGGCCTCCAGTCCCAGGCTTGCCCTGGGCACTGCTAGGTCAGGAACCATCCCAGCCTCAGCCTGGCCTCCCTAGGGCCTTTGCTGGCCTAGGCCACTGCCAGCCAGCAGGACCTCGATGGAGCACCGTTCATTCGAGAAGGCCCCAGGGTGTTGCTTGTGTTTCTCTTGCACTGCTCGGAAGCTGCAGGTCCAGAGGCAGTGTGTGCACGTGGACACTGGGGCCTGAGGACAAAACAGTCATGACCCCACTTTCAAGCAGGACGCCTGCCGCCACTTAGCTGCCTGCCACCCCTCTTGCTGCCTGCGTTGTCTTCACTGCTGACAGGCCTCTGTGTGCACAGGCCAGTCTATGCCAAGGAAACAAGGTGCTTGCTCTCCCGTTGCTAGGAGCTCCTCCTACAGCACTCTGGACCAGGGCACACGCACCTCTGGACAAGCAGACTGCAAGACAGCTGCAGCTTCGCCATCCACATAGGCCTGCAGCATTTGGCAGGGAGCCCTCTGCTAAGCACAGCTTTCCCACTCCAAAGCCTTGCAGGAGTTCATGGATGCTCGCGCCTGCAGTGTGTTCCATCGGAGAGCACTGGATGCTGAAAACCTCCCCTGCAGCTTCCGAGCACCCTCCAACCCACGTGCCCTTGGCACCCACTCTGTTGCCGGAGGATAGTCCGAAGCAGGACTCTCTAAGCTTCTGGAGGCAGCCTGCCTGCTGCTTGGAAAGCTCCTCAGGACCTCATTTGGAGTGAGGATTCTCCTTCCATGCTTGTCGGCCGGCAGATGGTGCCAGCGCTCCACCGAAAAACTCTCTGCTTTGCCTTCAGCCAGGGATCGCCTAGCTGAGCTTCTTTGCCTCAAGCAGATACTCCATTGTGCATCCGGTCACAGAAAGAGGAGTGCCTTTCCTGAGCGGGGCTATGTTGAGGCAGTTCCCTGAAGGCCTCCTAGGGCCTTCTCTCCCCTGACACAGTCATGCAATTCAGCCCACCTGGCGGGCAAGGGTCCCCCTTGGCAGGGCTCAGGGTGCAGCCTGGGTGTGGTTTCATGGCTGGGAAAGGGCAGATCCTGAAACTGGGTGCCCAGCTGGTAACGGAGCATGATGGGCAGACCTGGCACTCCCTGCTTGCGAAGCAGGAGATATGGAGCCTCCAAGCTGCATGCAAATCCAATCCCTCATTGCCCTCTTGCTTCTTCTCTGCTGTCAAGTCTCTCTCCCCACACATGTGTCTCATCAAAAGGAGCAGGCTGCTTGCAATTCTTTGCAAAGTGCTCATCCCACAAGCCTCATTTCCTTGGAGGGGTGTGCCAATTGCCCCGGAGCCTCCAGAGGAGCTGCAGTCTCTCCAGCCACCAAGGCCTGCACTCGAGTCCATGACAGCTTGCTGCATGGAGGGCTTCGATGGGAGAGTGCCATGCATCCCTGGCAGAGATTCTTCCTCACAGTGCTTTCCATGGGGAAACACTGTGTGTGCCAAGTGTCTCCTGTGTGCAGAAAATCTCACCCCAGCGCCAGAGGTGCAGGGAATCCTCTTTGCAGCCAGAGCAAGGTTCTAGGCAGACCTCCCATGCTGGGAGAGCCTCCACTTCCCCAACTGTCCAACTGCCTCAGGAACACACTTCTAGGGAGTGTGTGCTGAAAGGCAGGGGGCTCCGAGTGAGGAACATGGATTTCAGGCAAAAACCACTGTGCTGACTATACCCCATGGAAGTCCTAGCTGAAGGCTTTCTGCACCAGGCCCAAGCTGGAATGAGCCTGCAGCCTGGCCTCCAGTCCCAGGCTTGCCCTGAGCACTGCTAGGTCGGGACCCATCCCAGCCTCAGCCTGGCCTCCCTAGGACCTGTGCTGGCCTAGGCCCCTGCCAGCAAGCAGGACCTTGATGGAACACCGTTCACTAGAGAAGGCACCTGGGTGTTTCCTGTGTGTCTCTTGCACTGCTCAGAAGCTGCAGGTCCAGAGGCTGTGCTTGCACACGGCCACAGGGGCCGGAGAACAAGAGAGTCATGAGCCCACTTTCAAGTGAGACGCCTGCTGCCCCTTATCTGCCTGCCACAAGCCCTTGCTGCCTGCGCTGTCTGCACGTCTGGCAGGCCTCAGGGTGCACAGGCCAGTCTATGCCAAGGAAACAAGGTGCTTGCTCGCCCCTTGCTAGGAGCTCCTCCTACAGCACCCTGGACCTGGGCACACACGCCCCTGGACCAGCAGCCTGCAAGGCAGCTGCTGCTTCAGCATCCACAAAGGCCTGCAGCACTTGGCAGGGAGCCTTCTGCTAAGCACAGCTTTCCCACTCCAAAGCCTTGCAGGAATTCATGGATGCTCGGGCCTGCAGTGTTTTCCATCAGAGAGTACCGGGTGCCCAAAGCCTCCCCTGCGACTTCTGAGCACCCTCCAACCCACATGCCCTTGGCACCCACCTTGTTGCCAGAGGGTAGTCCTAAGCAAGACTTTCTAAACTATTGGAGCCATGCTGCCTCCTGCTTGGAAAGCACTTCAGGAACTCATTTGCAGCGAGGTTTCTCCTGCCATGCTTGTCGGCAAGCAGATGGGGCCAGCGCTCCACTGAAAAACTCTCTGCTTTGCCTTCAGCCAGGGATCACCTAGCTGAGCTTCCTTGCCTCAAGCGGAAACTCCAGTGTGCATCCGGCCTACAGAAAGGAGACTGCCTTTTCCTGAGCACTGCTATGTCGTGGCAGTTCCCGGAAGGCCTCCTAGGTCCTTCTTTCCCCTGACACAGTCATGCCATTCAGCCCACCTGGCGAGCAAAGTTCCAACTTGGCAGGGCTCAGGGTGCAGCCTGGGTGTGGTTTCATAGCTGGGAAAGGGCAGATCCTGAATCTGGGTGCCCACTAGGGAATGGGGCCTGACAGGCAGAGCTGGCATTCCCTGGTTTCGAATCAGGAGGTCTGGGGACTTCAAGCTGTGTGCAAATCCCTCCCTGGCTGCCCTCTTGCTTCTTCTCTGCTGCCAAGCATCTCTCCCCACACGTGTGTCTCATTGAAAGGAGCAGGCTGCTTGCCATTCTTTGGAAAGAGCTCATCACACTAGCCTCATTTCCTTGGAGGGGTGTGCCAATTGCCCCTGAGCCTCCAGAGGAGCTGCAGTGTCTCCAGCTACCAAAGCCTGCAGCCGAGTCCATGAAAGCCTGCTGCATGGAGGGCTTCGAAGGGAGAGTGCCATGCATCCGGGATGGCAACTCTTTCTCACAGTACTTTCCGAGGGGAGAAACTGTGTTTGCCAAGTGTCTCCTGTGTGCAGAAATGCTCTCCCCAGTGCCAGAGGTGCAGGGAATCCTCTTTGCACCCAGAGCAATGTTCAAGGCAGGCGTCCCATGCTGGGTGAGCCTCCACTTGCCCTATTGTCCAACTGCCTCAGGAACACACGTCTAGCAAGTGTGGGCTAACAGGCTGTTTGGCGAGAGTTAGGAACGAGGATTGCAGGCAAAAATCACTACGCATACCATTCCCCATGGAAGTCTTAGCTGAAGGCTCTCTGCACCAGGCCCAAGCTGGAATGAGCCTGCAGCCTGGCCTCCAGTCCCAGGCTTGCCCTGGGCACTGCTAGGTCAGGAACCATCCCAGCCTCAGCCTGGCCTCCCTAGGGCCTTTGCTGGCCTAGGCCACTGCCAGCCAGCAGGACCTCGATGGAGCACCGTTCATTCGAGAAGGCCCCAGGGTGTTGCTTGTGTTTCTCTTGCACTGCTCGGAAGCTGCAGGTCCAGAGGCAGTGTGTGCACGTGGACACTGGGGCCTGAGGACAAAACAGTCATGACCCCACTTTCAAGCAGGACGCCTGCCGCCACTTAGCTGCCTGCCACCCCTCTTGCTGCCTGCGTTGTCTTCACTGCTGACAGGCCTCTGTGTGCACAGGCCATTCTATGCCAAGGAAACAAGGTGCTTGCTCTCCCGTTGCTAGGAGCTCCTCCTACAGCACTCTGGACCAGGGCACACGCACCTCTGGACAAGCAGACTGCAAGACAGCTGCAGCTTCGCCATCCACATAGGCCTGCAGCATTTGGCAGGGAGCCCTCTGCTAAGCACAGCTTTCCCACTCCAAAGCCTTGCAGGAGTTCATGGATGCTCGCGCCTGCAGTGTGTTCCATCGGAGAGCACTGGATGCTGAAAACCTCCCCTGCAGCTTCCGAGCACCCTCCAACCCACGTGCCCTTGGCACCCACTCTGTTGCCGGAGGATAGTCTGAAGCAGGACGCTCTAAGCTTCTGGAGGCAGCCTGCCTGCTGCTTGGAAAGCTCCTCAGGAACTCATTTGGAGTGAGGATTCTCCTTCCATGCTTGTCGGCCGGCAGATGGTGCCAGCGCTCCACCGAAAAACTCTCTGCTTTGCCTTCAGCCAGGGATCGCCTAGCTGAGCTTCTTTGCCTCAAGCAGATACTCCATTGTGCATCCGGTCACAGAAAGAGGAGTGCCTTTCCTGAGCGGGGCTATGTTGAGGCAGCTCCCTGAAGGCCTCCTAGGGCCTTCTCTCCCCTGACACAGTCATGCAATTCAGCCCACCTGGCGGGCAAGGGTCCCCCTTGGCAGGGCTCAGGGTGCAGCCTGGGTGTGGTTTCATGGCTGGGAAAGGGCAGATCCTGAAACTGGGTGCCCAGCTGGTAACGGAGCATGATGGGCAGACCTGGCACTCCCTGCTTGCGAAGCAGGAGATATGGAGCCTCCAAGCTGCATGCAAATCCAATCCCTCATTGCCCTCTTGCTTCTTCTCTGCTGTCAAGTCTCTCTCCCCACACATGTGTCTCATCAAAAGGAGCAGGCTGCTTGCAATTCTTTGCAAAGTGCTCATCCCACAAGCCTCATTTCCTTGGAGGGGTGTGCCAATTGCCCCGGAGCCTCCAGAGGAGCTGCAGTCTCTCCAGCCACCAAGGCCTGCACTCGAGTCCATGACAGCTTGCTGCATGGAGGGCTTCGATGGGAGAGTGCCATGCATCCCTGGCAGAGATTCTTCCTCACAGTGCTTTCCATGGGGAAACACTGTGTGTGCCAAGTGTCTCCTGTGTGCAGAAAATCTCACCGCAGCGCCAGAGGTGCAGGGAATCCTCTTTGCAGCCAGAGCAAGGTTCTAGGCAGACCTCCCATGCTGGGAGAGCCTCCACTTCCCCAACTGTCCAACTGCCTCAGGAACACACTTCTAGGGAGTGTGTGCTGAAAGGCAGGGGGCTCCGAGTGAGGAACATGGATTTCAGGCAAAAACCACTGTGCTGACTATACCCCATGGAAGTCCTAGCTGAAGGCTTTCTGCACCAGGCCCAAGCTGGAATGAGCCTGCAGCCTGGCCTCCAGTCCCAGGCTTGCCCTGAGCACTGCTAGGTCGGGACCCATCCCAGCCTCAGCCTGGCCTCCCTAGGACCTGTGCTGGCCTAGGCCCCTGCCAGCAAGCAGGACCTTGATGGAACACCGTTCACTAGAGAAGGCACCTGGGTGTTTCCTGTGTGTCTCTTGCACTGCTCAGAAGCTGCAGGTCCAGAGGCTGTGCTTGCACACGGCCACAGGGGCCGGAGAACAAGAGAGTCATGAGCCCACTTTCAAGTGAGACGCCTGCTGCCCCTTATCTGCCTGCCACAAGCCCTTGCTGCCTGCGCTGTCTGCACGTCTGGCAGGCCTCAGGGTGCACAGGCCAGTCTATGCCAAGGAAACAAGGTGCTTGCTCGCCCCTTGCTAGGAGCTCCTCCTACAGCACCCTGGACCTGGGCACACACGCCCCTGGACCAGCAGCCTGCAAGGCAGCTGCTGCTTCAGCATCCACAAAGGCCTGCAGCACTTGGCAGGGAGCCTTCTGCTAAGCACAGCTTTCCCACTCCAAAGCCTTGCAGGAATTCATGGATGCTCGGGCCTGCAGTGTTTTCCATCAGAGAGTACCGGGTGCCCAAAGCCTCCCCTGCGACTTCTGAGCACCCTCCAACCCACATGCCCTTGGCACCCACCCTGTTGCCAGAGGGTAGTCCTAAGCAAGACTTTCTAAACTATTGCAGCCATGCTGCCTCCTGCTTGGAAAGCACTTCAGGAACTCATTTGCAGCGAGGTTTCTCCTCCTATGCTTGTCGGCCAGCAGATGGGGCCAGCGCTCCACTGAAAAACTCTCTGCTTTGCCTTCAGCCAGGGATCACCTAGCTGAGCTTCCTTGCCTCAAGCGGAAACTCCAGTGTGCATCCGGCCTACAGAAAGGAGACTGCCTTTTCCTGAGCACTGCTATGTCGTGGCAGTTCCCGGAAGGCCTCCTAGGTCCTTCTTTCCCCTGACACAGTCATGCCATTCAGCCCACCTGGCGAGCAAAGTTCCAACTTGGCAGGGCTCAGGGTGCAGCCTGGGTGTGGTTTCATAGCTGGGAAAGGGCAGATCCTGAATCTGGGTGCCCACTAGGGAATGGGGCCTGACAGGCAGAGCTGGCATTCCCTGGTTTCGAATCAGGAGGTCTGGGGACTTCAAGCTGTGTGCAAATCCCTCCCTGGCTGCCCTCTTGCTTCTTCTCTGCTGCCAAGCATCTCTCCCCACACGTGTGTCTCATTGAAAGGAGCAGGCTGCTTGCCATTCTTTGGAAAGAGCTCATCACACTAGCCTCATTTCCTTGGAGGGGTGTGCCAATTGCCCCTGAGCCTCCAGAGGAGCTGCAGTGTCTCCAGCTACCAAAGCCTGCAGCCGAGTCCATGAAAGCCTGCTGCATGGAGGGCTTCGAAGGGAGAGTGCCATGCATCCGGGATGGCAACTCTTTCTCACAGTACTTTCCGAGGGGAGAAACTGTGTTTGCCAAGTGTCTCCTGTGTGCAGAAATGCTCTCCCCAGTGCCAGAGGTGCAGGGAATCCTCTTTGCACCCAGAGCAATGTTCAAGGCAGGCGTCCCATGCTGGGTGAGCCTCCACTTGCCCTATTGTCCAACTGCCTCAGGAACACACGTCTAGCAAGTGTGGGCTAACAGGCTGTTTGGCGAGAGTTAGGAACGAGGATTGCAGGCAAAAATCACTACGCATACCATTCCCCATGGAAGTCTTAGCTGAAGGCTCTCTGCACCAGGCCCAAGCTGGAATGAGCCTGCAGCCTGGCCTCCAGTCCCAGGCTTGCCCTGGGCACTGCTAGGTCAGGAACCATCCCAGCCTCAGCCTGGCCTCCCTAGGGCCTTTGCTGGCCTAGGCCACTGCCAGCCAGCAGGACCTCGATGGAGCACCGTTCATTCGAGAAGGCCCCAGGGTGTTGCTTGTGTTTCTCTTGCACTGCTCGGAAGCTGCAGGTCCAGAGGCAGTGTGTGCACGTGGACACTGGGGCCTGAGGACAAAACAGTCATGACCCCACTTTCAAGCAGGACGCCTGCCGCCACTTAGCTGCCTGCCACCCCTCTTGCTGCCTGCGTTGTCTTCACTGCTGACAGGCCTCTGTGTGCACAGGCCAGTCTATGCCAAGGAAACAAGGTGCTTGCTCTCCCGTTGCTAGGAGCTCCTCCTACAGCACTCTGGACCAGGGCACACGCACCTCTGGACAAGCAGACTGCAAGACAGCTGCAGCTTCGCCATCCACATAGGCCTGCAGCATTTGGCAGGGAGCCCTCTGCTAAGCACAGCTTTCCCACTCCAAAGCCTTGCAGGAGTTCATGGATGCTCGCGCCTGCAGTGTGTTCCATCGGAGAGCACTGGATGCTGAAAACCTCCCCTGCAGCTTCCGAGCACCCTCCAACCCACGTGCCCTTGGCACCCACTCTGTTGCCGGAGGATAGTCCGAAGCAGGACTCTCTAAGCTTCTGGAGGCAGCCTGCCTGCTGCTTGGAAAGCTCCTCAGGAACTCATTTGGAGTGAGGATTCTCCTTCCATGCTTGTCGGCCGGCAGATGGTGCCAGCGCTCCACCGAAAAACTCTCTGCTTTGCCTTCAGCCAGGGATCGCCTAGCTGAGCTTCTTTGCCTCAAGCAGATACTCCATTGTGCATCCGGTCACAGAAAGAGGAGTGCCTTTCCTGAGCGGGGCTATGTTGAGGCAGTTCCCTGAAGGCCTCCTAGGGCCTTCTCTCCCCTGACACAGTCATGCAATTCAGCCCACCTGGCGGGCAAGGGTCCCCCTTGGCAGGGCTCAGGGTGCAGCCTGGGTGTGGTTTCATGGCTGGGAAAGGGCAGATCCTGAAACTGGGTGCCCAGCTGGTAACGGAGCATGATGGGCAGACCTGGCACTCCCTGCTTGCGAAGCAGGAGATATGGAGCCTCCAAGCTGCATGCAAATCCAATCCCTCATTGCCCTCTTGCTTCTTCTCTGCTGTCAAGTCTCTCTCCCCACACATGTGTCTCATCA
This sequence comes from Hippopotamus amphibius kiboko, assembly GCF_030028045.1. Classification (NCBI taxonomy): domain Eukaryota; kingdom Metazoa; phylum Chordata; class Mammalia; order Artiodactyla; family Hippopotamidae; genus Hippopotamus; species Hippopotamus amphibius. The sequence continues at coordinate 67,884 of NW_026648319.1, forward strand.
AAAGGAGCAGGCTGCTTGCAATTCTTTGCAAAGTGCTCATCCCACAAGCCTCATTTCCTTGGAGGGGTGTGCCAATTGCCCCGGAGCCTCCAGAGGAGCTGCAGTCTCTCCAGCCACCAAGGCCTGCACTCGAGTCCATGACAGCTTGCTGCATGGAGGGCTTCGATGGGAGAGTGCCATGCATCCCTGGCAGAGATTCTTCCTCACAGTGCTTTCCATGGGGAAACACTGTGTGTGCCAAGTGTCTCCTGTGTGCAGAAAATCTCACCCCAGCGCCAGAGGTGCAGGGAATCCTCTTTGCAGCCAGAGCAAGGTTCTAGGCAGACCTCCCATGCTGGGAGAGCCTCCACTTCCCCAACTGTCCAACTGCCTCAGGAACACACTTCTAGGGAGTGTGTGCTGAAAGGCAGGGGGCTCCGAGTGAGGAACATGGATTTCAGGCAAAAACCACTGTGCTGTCTATACCCCATGGAAGTCCTAGCTGAAGGCTTTCTGCACCAGGCCCAAGCTGGAATGAGCCTGCAGCCTGGCCTCCAGTCCCAGGCTTGCCCTGAGCACTGCTAGGTCGGGACCCATCCCAGCCTCAGCCTGGCCTCCCTAGGACCTGTGCTGGCCTAGGCCCCTGCCAGCAAGCAGGACCTTGATGGAACACCGTTCACTAGAGAAGGCACCTGGGTGTTTCCTGTGTGTCTCTTGCACTGCTCAGAAGCTGCAGGTCCAGAGGCTGTGCTTGCACACGGCCACAGGGGCCGGAGAACAAGAGAGTCATGAGCCCACTTTCAAGTGAGACGCCTGCTGCCCCTTATCTGCCTGCCACAAGCCCTTGCTGCCTGCGCTGTCTGCACGTCTGGCAGGCCTCAGGGTGCACAGGCCAGTCTATGCCAAGGAAACAAGGTGCTTGCTCGCCCCTTGCTAGGAGCTCCTCCTACAGCACCCTGGACCTGGGCACACACGCCCCTGGACCAGCAGCCTGCAAGGCAGCTGCTGCTTCAGCATCCACAAAGGCCTGCAGCACTTGGCAGGGAGCCTTCTGCTAAGCACAGCTTTCCCACTCCAAAGCCTTGCAGGAATTCATGGATGCTCGGGCCTGCAGTGTTTTCCATCAGAGAGTACCGGGTGCCCAAAGCCTCCCCTGCGACTTCTGAGCACCCTCCAACCCACATGCCCTTGGCACCCACCCTGTTGCCAGAGGGTAGTCCTAAGCAAGACTTTCTAAACTATTGCAGCCATGCTGCCTCCTGCTTGGAAAGCACTTCAGGAACTCATTTGCAGCGAGGTTTCTCCTCCTATGCTTGTCGGCCAGCAGATGGGGCCAGCGCTCCACTGAAAAACTCTCTGCTTTGCCTTCAGCCAGGGATCACCTAGCTGAGCTTCCTTGCCTCAAGCGGAAACTCCAGTGTGCATCCGGCCTACAGAAAGGAGACTGCCTTTTCCTGAGCACTGCTATGTCGTGGCAGTTCCCGGAAGGCCTCCTAGGTCCTTCTTTCCCCTGACACAGTCATGCCATTCAGCCCACCTGGCGAGCAAAGTTCCAACTTGGCAGGGCTCAGGGTGCAGCCTGGGTGTGGTTTCATAGCTGGGAAAGGGCAGATCCTGAATCTGGGTGCCCACTAGGGAATGGGGCCTGACAGGCAGAGCTGGCATTCCCTGGTTTCGAATCAGGAGGTCTGGGGACTTCAAGCTGTGTGCAAATCCCTCCCTGGCTGCCCTCTTGCTTCTTCTCTGCTGCCAAGCATCTCTCCCCACACGTGTGTCTCATTGAAAGGAGCAGGCTGCTTGCCATTCTTTGGAAAGAGCTCATCACACTAGCCTCATTTCCTTGGAGGGGTGTGCCAATTGCCCCTGAGCCTCCAGAGGAGCTGCAGTGTCTCCAGCTACCAAAGCCTGCAGCCGAGTCCATGAAAGCCTGCTGCATGGAGGGCTTCGAAGGGAGAGTGCCATGCATCCGGGATGGCGACTCTTTCTCACAGTACTTTCCGAGGGGAGAAACTGTGTTTGCCAAGTGTCTCCTGTGTGCAGAAATGCTCTCCCCAGTGCCAGAGGTGCAGGGAATCCTCTTTGCACCCAGGGCAATGTTCAAGGCAGGCGTCCCATGCTGGGTGAGCCTCCACTTGCCCTATTGTCCAACTGCCTCAGGAACACACGTCTAGCAAGTGTGGGCTAACAGGCTGTTTGGCGAGAGTTAGGAACGAGGATTGCAGGCAAAAATCACTACGCATACCATTCCCCATGGAAGTCTTAGCTGAAGGCTCTCTGCACCAGGCCCAAGCTGGAATGAGCCTGCAGCCTGGCCTCCAGTCCCAGGCTTGCCCTGGGCACTGCTAGGTCAGGAACCATCCCAGCCTCAGCCTGGCCTCCCTAGGGCCTTTGCTGGCCTAGGCCACTGCCAGCCAGCAGGACCTCGATGGAGCACCGTTCATTCGAGAAGGCCCCAGGGTGTTGCTTGTGTTTCTCTTGCACTGCTCGGAAGCTGCAGGTCCAGAGGCAGTGTGTGCACGTGGACACTGGGGCCTGAGGACAAAACAGTCATGACCCCACTTTCAAGCAGGACGCCTGCCGCCACTTAGCTGCCTGCCACCCCTCTTGCTGCCTGCGTTGTCTTCACTGCTGACAGGCCTCTGTGTGCACAGGCCATTCTATGCCAAGGAAACAAGGTGCTTGCTCTCCCGTTGCTAGGAGCTCCTCCTACAGCACTCTGGACCAGGGCACACGCACTTCTGGACAAGCAGACTGCAAGACAGCTGCAGCTTCGCCATCCACATAGGCCTGCAGCATTTGGCAGGGAGCCCTCTGCTAAGCACAGCTTTCCCACTCCAAAGCCTTGCAGGAGTTCATGGATGCTCGCGCCTGCAGTGTGTTCCATCGGAGAGCACTGGATGCTGAAAACCTCCCCTGCAGCTTCCGAGCACCCTCCAACCCACGTGCCCTTGGCACCCACTCTGTTGCCGGAGGATAGTCCGAAGCAGGACTCTCTAAGCTTCTGGAGGCAGCCTGCCTGCTGCTTGGAAAGCTCCTCAGGAACTCATTTGGAGTGAGGATTCTCCTTCCATGCTTGTCGGCCGGCAGATGGTGCCAGCGCTCCACCGAAAAACTCTCTGCTTTGCCTTCAGCCAGGGATCGCCTAGCTGAGCTTCTTTGCCTCAAGCAGATACTCCATTGTGCATCCGGTCACAGAAAGAGGAGTGCCTTTCCTGAGCGGGGCTATGTTGAGGCAGTTCCCTGAAGGCCTCCTAGGGCCTTCTCTCCCCTGACACAGTCATGCAATTCAGCCCACCTGGCGGGCAAGGGTCCCCCTTGGCAGGGCTCAGGGTGCAGCCTGGGTGTGGTTTCATGGCTGGGAAAGGGCAGATCCTGAAACTGGGTGCCCAGCTGGTAATGGAGCATGATGGGCAGACCTGGCACTCCCTGCTTGCGAAGCAGGAGATATGGAGCCTCCAAGCTGCATGCAAATCCAATCCCTCATTGCCCTCTTGCTTCTTCTCTGCTGTCAAGTCTCTCTCCCCACACATGTGTCTCATCAAAAGGAGCAGGCTGCTTGCAATTCTTTGCAAAGTGCTCATCCCACAAGCCTCATTTCCTTGGAGGGGTGTGCCAATTGCCCCGGAGCCTCCAGAGGAGCTGCAGTCTCTCCAGCCACCAAGGCCTGCACTCGAGTCCATGACAGCTTGCTGCATGGAGGGCTTCGATGGGAGAGTGCCATGCATCCCTGGCAGAGATTCTTCCTCACAGTGCTTTCCATGGGGAAACACTGTGTGTGCCAAGTGTCTCCTGTGTGCAGAAAATCTCACCCCAGCGCCAGAGGTGCAGGGAATCCTCTTTGCAGCCAGAGCAAGGTTCTAGGCAGACCTCCCATGCTGGGAGAGCCTCCACTTCCCCAACTGTCCAACTGCCTCAGGAACACACTTCTAGGGAGTGTGTGCTGAAAGGCAGGGGGCTCCGAGTGAGGAACATGAATTTCAGGCAAAAACCACTGTGCTGACTATACCCCATGGAAGTCCTAGCTGAAGGCTTTCTGCACCAGGCCCAAGCTGGAATGAGCCTGCAGCCTGGCCTCCAGTCCCAGGCTTGCCCTGAGCACTGCTAGGTCGGGACCCATCCCAGCCTCAGCCTGGCCTCCCTAGGACCTGTGCTGGCCTAGGCCCCTGCCAGCAAGCAGGACCTTGATGGAACACCGTTCACTAGAGAAGGCACCTGGGTGTTTCCTGTGTGTCTCTTGCACTGCTCAGAAGCTGCAGGTCCAGAGGCTGTGCTTGCACACGGCCACAGGGGCCGGAGAACAAGAGAGTCATGAGCCCACTTTCAAGTGAGACGCCTGCTGCCCCTTATCTGCCTGCCACAAGCCCTTGCTGCCTGCGCTGTCTGCACGTCTGGCAGGCCTCAGGGTGCACAGGCCAGTCTATGCCAAGGAAACAAGGTGCTTGCTCGCCCCTTGCTAGGAGCTCCTCCTACAGCACCCTGGACCTGGGCACACACGCCCCTGGACCAGCAGCCTGCAAGGCAGCTGCTGCTTCAGCATCCACAAAGGCCTGCAGCACTTGGCAGGGAGCCTTCTGCTAAGCACAGCTTTCCCACTCCAAAGCCTTGCAGGAATTCATGGATGCTCGGGCCTGCAGTGTTTTCCATCAGAGAGTACCGGGTGCCCAAAGCCTCCCCTGCGACTTCTGAGCACCCTCCAACCCACATGCCCTTGGCACCCACCCTGTTGCCAGAGGGTAGTCCTAAGCAAGACTTTCTAAACTATTGCAGCCATGCTGCCTCCTGCTTGGAAAGCACTTCAGGAACTCATTTGCAGCGAGGTTTCTCCTCCTATGCTTGTCGGCCAGCAGATGGGGCCAGCGCTCCACTGAAAAACTCTCTGCTTTGCCTTCAGCCAGGGATCACCTAGCTGAGCTTCCTTGCCTCAAGCGGAAACTCCAGTGTGCATCCGGCCTACAGAAAGGAGACTGCCTTTTCCTGAGCACTGCTATGTCGTGGCAGTTCCCGGAAGGCCTCCTAGGTCCTTCTTTCCCCTGACACAGTCATGCCATTCAGCCCACCTGGCGAGCAAAGTTCCAACTTGGCAGGGCTCAGGGTGCAGCCTGGGTGTGGTTTCATAGCTGGGAAAGGGCAGATCCTGAATCTGGGTGCCCACTAGGGAATGGGGCCTGACAGGCAGAGCTGGCATTCCCTGGTTTCGAATCAGGAGGTCTGGGGACTTCAAGCTGTGTGCAAATCCCTCCCTGGCTGCCCTCTTGCTTCTTCTCTGCTGCCAAGCATCTCTCCCCACACGTGTGTCTCATTGAAAGGAGCAGGCTGCTTGCCATTCTTTGGAAAGAGCTCATCACACTAGCCTCATTTCCTTGGAGGGGTGTGCCAATTGCCCCTGAGCCTCCAGAGGAGCTGCAGTGTCTCCAGCTACCAAAGCCTGCAGCCGAGTCCATGAAAGCCTGCTGCATGGAGGGCTTCGAAGGGAGAGTGCCATGCATCCGGGATGGCGACTCTTTCTCACAGTACTTTCCGAGGGGAGAAACTGTGTTTGCCAAGTGTCTCCTGTGTGCAGAAATGCTCTCCCCAGTGCCAGAGGTGCAGGGAATCCTCTTTGCACCCAGGGCAATGTTCAAGGCAGGCGTCCCATGCTGGGTGAGCCTCCACTTGCCCTATTGTCCAACTGCCTCAGGAACACACGTCTAGCAAGTGTGGGCTAACAGGCTGTTTGGCGAGAGTTAGGAACGAGGATTGCAGGCAAAAATCACTACGCATACCATTCCCCATGGAAGTCTTAGCTGAAGGCTCTCTGCACCAGGCCCAAGCTGGAATGAGCCTGCAGCCTGGCCTCCAGTCCCAGGCTTGCCCTGGGCACTGCTAGGTCAGGAACCATCCCAGCCTCAGCCTGGCCTCCCTAGGGCCTTTGCTGGCCTAGGCCACTGCCAGCCAGCAGGACCTCGATGGAGCACCGTTCATTCGAGAAGGCCCCAGGGTGTTGCTTGTGTTTCTCTTGCACTGCTCGGAAGCTGCAGGTCCAGAGGCAGTGTGTGCACGTGGACACTGGGGCCTGAGGACAAAACAGTCATGACCCCACTTTCAAGCAGGACGCCTGCCGCCACTTAGCTGCCTGCCACCCCTCTTGCTGCCTGCGTTGTCTTCACTGCTGACAGGCCTCTGTGTGCACAGGCCATTCTATGCCAAGGAAACAAGGTGCTTGCTCTCCCGTTGCTAGGAGCTCCTCCTACAGCACTCTGGACCAGGGCACACGCACTTCTGGACAAGCAGACTGCAAGACAGCTGCAGCTTCGCCATCCACATAGGCCTGCAGCATTTGGCAGGGAGCCCTCTGCTAAGCACAGCTTTCCCACTCCAAAGCCTTGCAGGAGTTCATGGATGCTCGCGCCTGCAGTGTGTTCCATCGGAGAGCACTGGATGCTGAAAACCTCCCCTGCAGCTTCCGAGCACCCTCCAACCCACGTGCCCTTGGCACCCACTCTGTTGCCGGAGGATAGTCCGAAGCAGGACTCTCTAAGCTTCTGGAGGCAGCCTGCCTGCTGCTTGGAAAGCTCCTCAGGAACTCATTTGGAGTGAGGATTCTCCTTCCATGCTTGTCGGCCGGCAGATGGTGCCAGCGCTCCACCGAAAAACTCTCTGCTTTGCCTTCAGCCAGGGATCGCCTAGCTGAGCTTCTTTGCCTCAAGCAGATACTCCATTGTGCATCCGGTCACAGAAAGAGGAGTGCCTTTCCTGAGCGGGGCTATGTTGAGGCAGTTCCCTGAAGGCCTCCTAGGGCCTTCTCTCCCCTGACACAGTCATGCAATTCAGCCCACCTGGCGGGCAAGGGTCCCCCTTGGCAGGGCTCAGGGTGCAGCCTGGGTGTGGTTTCATGGCTGGGAAAGGGCAGATCCTGAAACTGGGTGCCCAGCTGGTAATGGAGCATGATGGGCAGACCTGGCACTCCCTGCTTGCGAAGCAGGAGATATGGAGCCTCCAAGCTGCATGCAAATCCAATCCCTCATTGCCCTCTTGCTTCTTCTCTGCTGTCAAGTCTCTCTCCCCACACATGTGTCTCATCAAAAGGAGCAGGCTGCTTGCAATTCTTTGCAAAGTGCTCATCCCACAAGCCTCATTTCCTTGGAGGGGTGTGCCAATTGCCCCGGAGCCTCCAGAGGAGCTGCAGTCTCTCCAGCCACCAAGGCCTGCACTCGAGTCCATGACAGCTTGCTGCATGGAGGGCTTCGATGGGAGAGTGCCATGCATCCCTGGCAGAGATTCTTCCTCACAGTGCTTTCCATGGGGAAACACTGTGTGTGCCAAGTGTCTCCTGTGTGCAGAAAATCTCACCCCAGCGCCAGAGGTGCAGGGAATCCTCTTTGCAGCCAGAGCAAGGTTCTAGGCAGACCTCCCATGCTGGGAGAGCCTCCACTTCCCCAACTGTCCAACTGCCTCAGGAACACACTTCTAGGGAGTGTGTGCTGAAAGGCAGGGGGCTCCGAGTGAGGAACATGAATTTCAGGCAAAAACCACTGTGCTGACTATACCCCATGGAAGTCCTAGCTGAAGGCTTTCTGCACCAGGCCCAAGCTGGAATGAGCCTGCAGCCTGGCCTCCAGTCCCAGGCTTGCCCTGAGCACTGCTAGGTCGGGACCCATCCCAGCCTCAGCCTGGCCTCCCTAGGACCTGTGCTGGCCTAGGCCCCTGCCAGCAAGCAGGACCTTGATGGAACACCGTTCACTAGAGAAGGCACCTGGGTGTTTCCTGTGTGTCTCTTGCACTGCTCAGAAGCTGCAGGTCCAGAGGCTGTGCTTGCACACGGCCACAGGGGCCGGAGAACAAGAGAGTCATGAGCCCACTTTCAAGTGAGACGCCTGCTGCCCCTTATCTGCCTGCCACAAGCCCTTGCTGCCTGCGCTGTCTGCACGTCTGGCAGGCCTCAGGGTGCACAGGCCAGTCTATGCCAAGGAAACAAGGTGCTTGCTCGCCCCTTGCTAGGAGCTCCTCCTACAGCACCCTGGACCTGGGCACACACGCCCCTGGACCAGCAGCCTGCAAGGCAGCTGCTGCTTCAGCATCCACAAAGGCCTGCAGCACTTGGCAGGGAGCCTTCTGCTAAGCACAGCTTTCCCACTCCAAAGCCTTGCAGGAATTCATGGATGCTCGGGCCTGCAGTGTTTTCCATCAGAGAGTACCGGGTGCCCAAAGCCTCCCCTGCGACTTCTGAGCACCCTCCAACCCACATGCCCTTGGCACCCACCCTGTTGCCAGAGGGTAGTCCTAAGCAAGACTTTCTAAACTATTGCAGCCATGCTGCCTCCTGCTTGGAAAGCACTTCAGGAACTCATTTGCAGCGAGGTTTCTCCTCCTATGCTTGTCGGCCAGCAGATGGGGCCAGCGCTCCACTGAAAAACTCTCTGCTTTGCCTTCAGCCAGGGATCACCTAGCTGAGCTTCCTTGCCTCAAGCGGAAACTCCAGTGTGCATCCGGCCTACAGAAAGGAGACTGCCTTTTCCTGAGCACTGCTATGTCGTGGCAGTTCCCGGAAGGCCTCCTAGGTCCTTCTTTCCCCTGACACAGTCATGCCATTCAGCCCACCTGGCGAGCAAAGTTCCAACTTGGCAGGGCTCAGGGTGCAGCCTGGGTGTGGTTTCATAGCTGGGAAAGGGCAGATCCTGAATCTGGGTGCCCACTAGGGAATGGGGCCTGACAGGCAGAGCTGGCATTCCCTGGTTTCGAATCAGGAGGTCTGGGGACTTCAAGCTGTGTGCAAATCCCTCCCTGGCTGCCCTCTTGCTTCTTCTCTGCTGCCAAGCATCTCTCCCCACACGTGTGTCTCATTGAAAGGAGCAGGCTGCTTGCCATTCTTTGGAAAGAGCTCATCACACTAGCCTCATTTCCTTGGAGGGGTGTGCCAATTGCCCCTGAGCCTCCAGAGGAGCTGCAGTGTCTCCAGCTACCAAAGCCTGCAGCCGAGTCCATGAAAGCCTGCTGCATGGAGGGCTTCGAAGGGAGAGTGCCATGCATCCGGGATGGCGACTCTTTCTCACAGTACTTTCCGAGGGGAGAAACTGTGTTTGCCAAGTGTCTCCTGTGTGCAGAAATGCTCTCCCCAGTGCCAGAGGTGCAGGGAATCCTCTTTGCACCCAGGGCAATGTTCAAGGCAGGCGTCCCATGCTGGGTGAGCCTCCACTTGCCCTATTGTCCAACTGCCTCAGGAACACACGTCTAGCAAGTGTGGGCTAACAGGCTGTTTGGCGAGAGTTAGGAACGAGGATTGCAGGCAAAAATCACTACGCATACCATTCCCCATGGAAGTCTTAGCTGAAGGCTCTCTGCACCAGGCCCAAGCTGGAATGAGCCTGCAGCCTGGCCTCCAGTCCCAGGCTTGCCCTGGGCACTGCTAGGTCAGGAACCATCCCAGCCTCAGCCTGGCCTCCCTAGGGCCTTTGCTGGCCTAGGCCACTGCCAGCCAGCAGGACCTCGATGGAGCACCGTTCATTCGAGAAGGCCCCAGGGTGTTGCTTGTGTTTCTCTTGCACTGCTCGGAAGCTGCAAGTCCAGAGGCAGTGTGTGCACGTGGACACTGGGGCCTGAGGACAAAACAGTCATGACCCCACTTTCAAGCAGGACGCCTGCCGCCACTTAGCTGCCTGCCACCCCTCTTGCTGCCTGCGTTGTCTTCACTGCTGACAGGCCTCTGTGTGCACAGGCCATTCTATGCCAAGGAAACAAGGTGCTTGCTCTCCCGTTGCTAGGAGCTCCTCCTACAGCACTCTGGACCAGGGCACACGCACCTCTGGACAAGCAGACTGCAAGACAGCTGCAGCTTCGCCATCCACATAGGCCTGCAGCATTTGGCAGGGAGCCCTCTGCTAAGCACAGCTTTCCCACTCCAAAGCCTTGCAGGAGTTCATGGATGCTCGCGCCTGCAGTGTGTTCCATCGGAGAGCACTGGATGCTGAAAACCTCCCCTGCAGCTTCCGAGCACCCTCCAACCCACGTGCCCTTGGCACCCACTCTGTTGCCGGAGGATAGTCCGAAGCAGGACTCTCTAAGCTTCTGGAGGCAGCCTGCCTGCTGCTTGGAAAGCTCCTCAGGACCTCATTTGGAGTGAGGATTCTCCTTCCATGCTTGTCGGCCGGCAGATGGTGCCAGCGCTCCACCGAAAAACTCTCTGCTTTGCCTTCAGCCAGGGATCGCCTAGCTGAGCTTCTTTGCCTCAAGCAGATACTCCATTGTGCATCCGGTCACAGAAAGAGGAGTGCCTTTCCTGAGCGGGGCTATGTTGAGGCAGTTCCCTGAAGGCCTCCTAGGGCCTTCTCTCCCCTGACACAGTCATGCAATTCAGCCCACCTGGCGGGCAAGGGTCCCCCTTGGCAGGGCTCAGGGTGCAGCCTGGGTGTGGTTTCATGGCTGGGAAAGGGCAGATCCTGAAACTGGGTGCCCAGCTGGTAACGGAGCATGATGGGCAGACCTGGCACTCCCTGCTTGCGAAGCAGGAGATATGGAGCCTCCAAGCTGCATGCAAATCCAATCCCTCATTGCCCTCTTGCTTCTTCTCTGCTGTCAAGTCTCTCTCCCCACACATGTGTCTCATCAAAAGGAGCAGGCTGCTTGCAATTCTTTGCAAAGTGCTCATCCCACAAGCCTCATTTCCTTGGAGGGGTGTGCCAATTGCCCCGGAGCCTCCAGAGGAGCTGCAGTCTCTCCAGCCACCAAGGCCTGCACTCGAGTCCATGACAGCTTGCTGCATGGAGGGCTTCGATGGGAGAGTGCCATGCATCCCTGGCAGAGATTCTTCCTCACAGTGCTTTCCATGGGGAAACACTGTGTGTGCCAAGTGTCTCCTGTGTGCAGAAAATCTCACCCCAGCGCCAGAGGTGCAGGGAATCCTCTTTGCAGCCAGAGCAAGGTTCTAGGCAGACCTCCCATGCTGGGAGAGCCTCCACTTCCCCAACTGTCCAACTGCCTCAGGAACACACTTCTAGGGAGTGTGTGCTGAAAGGCAGGGGGCTCCGAGTGAGGAACATGGATTTCAGGCAAAAACCACTGTGCTGACTATACCCCATGGAAGTCCTAGCTGAAGGCTTTCTGCACCAGGCCCAAGCTGGAATGAGCCTGCAGCCTGGCCTCCAGTCCCAGGCTTGCCCTGAGCACTGCTAGGTCGGGACCCATCCCAGCCTCAGCCTGGCCTCCCTAGGACCTGTGCTGGCCTAGGCCCCTGCCAGCAAGCAGGACCTTGATGGAACACCGTTCACTAGAGAAGGCACCTGGGTGTTTCCTGTGTGTCTCTTGCACTGCTCAGAAGCTGCAGGTCCAGAGGCTGTGCTTGCACACGGCCACAGGGGCCGGAGAACAAGAGAGTCATGAGCCCACTTTCAAGTGAGACGCCTGCTGCCCCTTATCTGCCTGCCACAAGCCCTTGCTGCCTGCGCTGTCTGCACGTCTGGCAGGCCTCAGGGTGCACAGGCCAGTCTATGCCAAGGAAACAAGGTGCTTGCTCGCCCCTTGCTAGGAGCTCCTCCTACAGCACCCTGGACCTGGGCACACACGCCCCTGGACCAGCAGCCTGCAAGGCAGCTGCTGCTTCAGCATCCACAAAGGCCTGCAGCACTTGGCAGGGAGCCTTCTGCTAAGCACAGCTTTCCCACTCCAAAGCCTTGCAGGAATTCATGGATGCTCGGGCCTGCAGTGTTTTCCATCAGAGAGTACCGGGTGCCCAAAGCCTCCCCTGCGACTTCTGAGCACCCTCCAACCCACATGCCCTTGGCACCCACCCTGTTGCCAGAGGGTAGTCCTAAGCAAGACTTTCTAAACTATTGCAGCCATGCTGCCTCCTGCTTGGAAAGCACTTCAGGAACTCATTTGCAGCGAGGTTTCTCCTCCTATGCTTGTCGGCCAGCAGATGGGGCCAGCGCTCCACTGAAAAACTCTCTGCTTTGCCTTCAGCCAGGGATCACCTAGCTGAGCTTCCTTGCCTCAAGCGGAAACTCCAGTGTGCATCCGGCCTACAGAAAGGAGACTGCCTTTTCCTGAGCACTGCTATGTCGTGGCAGTTCCCGGAAGGCCTCCTAGGTCCTTCTTTCCCCTGACACAGTCATGCCATTCAGCCCACCTGGCGAGCAAAGTTCCAACTTGGCAGGGCTCAGGGTGCAGCCTGGGTGTGGTTTCATAGCTGGGAAAGGGCAGATCCTGAATCTGGGTGCCCACTAGGGAATGGGGCCTGACAGGCAGAGCTGGCATTCCCTGGTTTCGAATCAGGAGGTCTGGGGACTTCAAGCTGTGTGCAAATCCCTCCCTGGCTGCCCTCTTGCTTCTTCTCTGCTGCCAAGCATCTCTCCCCACACGTGTGTCTCATTGAAAGGAGCAGGCTGCTTGCCATTCTTTGGAAAGAGCTCATCACACTAGCCTCATTTCCTTGGAGGGGTGTGCCAATTGCCCCTGAGCCTCCAGAGGAGCTGCAGTGTCTCCAGCTACCAAAGCCTGCAGCCGAGTCCATGAAAGCCTGCTGCATGGAGGGCTTCGAAGGGAGAGTGCCATGCATCCGGGATGGCGACTCTTTCTCACAGTACTTTCCGAGGGGAGAAACTGTGTTTGCCAAGTGTCTCCTGTGTGCAGAAATGCTCTCCCCAGTGCCAGAGGTGCAGGGAATCCTCTTTGCACCCAGGGCAATGTTCAAGGCAGGCGTCCCATGCTGGGTGAGCCTCCACTTGCCCTATTGTCCAACTGCCTCAGGAACACACGTCTAGCAAGTGTGGGCTAACAGGCTGTTTGGCGAGAGTTAGGAACGAGGATTGCAGGCAAAAATCACTACGCATACCATTCCCCATGGAAGTCTTAGCTGAAGGCTCTCTGCACCAGGCCCAAGCTGGAATGAGCCTGCAGCCTGGCCTCCAGTCCCAGGCTTGCCCTGGGCACTGCTAGGTCAGGAACCATCCCAGCCTCAGCCTGGCCTCCCTAGGGCCTTTGCTGGCCTAGGCCACTGCCAGCCAGCAGGACCTCGATGGAGCACCGTTCATTCGAGAAGGCCCCAGGGTGTTGCTTGTGTTTCTCTTGCACTGCTCGGAAGCTGCAAGTCCAGAGGCAGTGTGTGCACGTGGACACTGGGGCCTGAGGACAAAACAGTCATGACCCCACTTTCAAGCAGGACGCCTGCCGCCACTTAGCTGCCTGCCACCCCTCTTGCTGCCTGCGTTGTCTTCACTGCTGACAGGCCTCTGTGTGCACAGGCCATTCTATGCCAAGGAAACAAGGTGCTTGCTCTCCCGTTGCTAGGAGCTCCTCCTACAGCACTCTGGACCAGGGCACACGCACCTCTGGACAAGCAGACTGCAAGACAGCTGCAGCTTCGCCATCCACATAGGCCTGCAGCATTTGGCAGGGAGCCCTCTGCTAAGCACAGCTTTCCCACTCCAAAGCCTTGCAGGAGTTCATGGATGCTCGCGCCTGCAGTGTGTTCCATCGGAGAGCACTGGATGCTGAAAACCTCCCCTGCAGCTTCCGAGCACCCTCCAACCCACGTGCCCTTGGCACCCACTCTGTTGCCGGAGGATAGTCCGAAGCAGGACTCTCTAAGCTTCTGGAGGCAGCCTGCCTGCTGCTTGGAAAGCTCCTCAGGACCTCATTTGGAGTGAGGATTCTCCTTCCATGCTTGTCGGCCGGCAGATGGTGCCAGCGCTCCACCGAAAAACTCTCTGCTTTGCCTTCAGCCAGGGATCGCCTAGCTGAGCTTCTTTGCCTCAAGCAGATACTCCATTGTGCATCCGGTCACAGAAAGAGGAGTGCCTTTCCTGAGCGGGGCTATGTTGAGGCAGTTCCCTGAAGGCCTCCTAGGGCCTTCTCTCCCCTGACACAGTCATGCAATTCAGCCCACCTGGCGGGCAAGGGTCCCCCTTGGCAGGGCTCAGGGTGCAGCCTGGGTGTGGTTTCATGGCTGGGAAAGGGCAGATCCTGAAACTGGGTGCCCAGCTGGTAACGGAGCATGATGGGCAGACCTGGCACTCCCTGCTTGCGAAGCAGGAGATATGGAGCCTCCAAGCTGCATGCAAATCCAATCCCTCATTGCCCTCTTGCTTCTTCTCTGCTGTCAAGTCTCTCTCCCCACACATGTGTCTCATCAAAAGGAGCAGGCTGCTTGCAATTCTTTGCAAAGTGCTCATCCCACAAGCCTCATTTCCTTGGAGGGGTGTGCCAATTGCCCCGGAGCCTCCAGAGGAGCTGCAGTCTCTCCAGCCACCAAGGCCTGCACTCGAGTCCATGACAGCTTGCTGCATGGAGGGCTTCGATGGGAGAGTGCCATGCATCCCTGGCAGAGATTCTTCCTCACAGTGCTTTCCATGGGGAAACACTGTGTGTGCCAAGTGTCTCCTGTGTGCATAAAATCTCACCCCAGTGCCAGAGGTGCAGGGAATCCTCTTTGCAGCCAGAGCAAGGTTCTAGGCAGACCTCCCATGCTGGGAGAGCCTCCACTTCCCCAACTGTCCAACTGCCTCAGGAACACACTTCTAGGGAGTGTGTGCTGAAAGGCAGGGGGCTCCGAGTGAGGAACATGAATTTCAGGCAAAAACCACTGTGCTGACTATACCCCATGGAAGTCCTAGCTGAAGGCTTTCTGCACCAGGCCCAAGCTGGAATGAGCCTGCAGCCTGGCCTCCAGTCCCAGGCTTGCCCTGAGCACTGCTAGGTCGGGACCCATCCCAGCCTCAGCCTGGCCTCCCTAGGACCTGTGCTGGCCTAGGCCCCTGCCAGCAAGCAGGACCTTGATGGAACACCGTTCACTAGAGAAGGCACCTGGGTGTTTCCTGTGTGTCTCTTGCACTGCTCAGAAGCTGCAGGTCCAGAGGCTGTGCTTGCACACGGCCACAGGGGCCGGAGAACAAGAGAGTCATGAGCCCACTTTCAAGTGAGACGCCTGCTGCCCCTTATCTGCCTGCCACAAGCCCTTGCTGCCTGCGCTGTCTGCACGTCTGGCAGGCCTCAGGGTGCACAGGCCAGTCTATGCCAAGGAAACAAGGTGCTTGCTCGCCCCTTGCTAGGAGCTCCTCCTACAGCACCCTGGACCTGGGCACACACGCCCCTGGACCAGCAGCCTGCAAGGCAGCTGCTGCTTCAGCATCCACAAAGGCCTGCAGCACTTGGCAGGGAGCCTTCTGCTAAGCACAGCTTTCCCACTCCAAAGCCTTGCAGGAATTCATGGATGCTCGGGCCTGCAGTGTTTTCCATCAGAGAGTACCGGGTGCCCAAAGCCTCCCCTGCGACTTCTGAGCACCCTCCAACCCACATGCCCTTGGCACCCACCCTGTTGCCAGAGGGTAGTCCTAAGCAAGACTTTCTAAACTATTGCAGCCATGCTGCCTCCTGCTTGGAAAGCACTTCAGGAACTCATTTGCAGCGAGGTTTCTCCTCCTATGCTTGTCGGCCAGCAGATGGGGCCAGCGCTCCACTGAAAAACTCTCTGCTTTGCCTTCAGCCAGGGATCACCTAGCTGAGCTTCCTTGCCTCAAGCGGAAACTCCAGTGTGCATCCGGCCTACAGAAAGGAGACTGCCTTTTCCTGAGCACTGCTATGTCGTGGCAGTTCCCGGAAGGCCTCCTAGGTCCTTCTTTCCCCTGACACAGTCATGCCATTCAGCCCACCTGGCGAGCAAAGTTCCAACTTGGCAGGGCTCAGGGTGCAGCCTGGGTGTGGTTTCATAGCTGGGAAAGGGCAGATCCTGAATCTGGGTGCCCACTAGGGAATGGGGCCTGACAGGCAGAGCTGGCATTCCCTGGTTTCGAATCAGGAGGTCTGGGGACTTCAAGCTGTGTGCAAATCCCTCCCTGGCTGCCCTCTTGCTTCTTCTCTGCTGCCAAGCATCTCTCCCCACACGTGTGTCTCATTGAAAGGAGCAGGCTGCTTGCCATTCTTTGGAAAGAGCTCATCACACTAGCCTCATTTCCTTGGAGGGGTGTGCCAATTGCCCCTGAGCCTCCAGAGGAGCTGCAGTGTCTCCAGCTACCAAAGCCTGCAGCCGAGTCCATGAAAGCCTGCTGCATGGAGGGCTTCGAAGGGAGAGTGCCATGCATCCGGGATGGCGACTCTTTCTCACAGTACTTTCCGAGGGGAGAAACTGTGTTTGCCAAGTGTCTCCTGTGTGCAGAAATGCTCTCCCCAGTGCCAGAGGTGCAGGGAATCCTCTTTGCACCCAGGGCAATGTTCAAGGCAGGCGTCCCATGCTGGGTGAGCCTCCACTTGCCCTATTGTCCAACTGCCTCAGGAACACACGTCTAGCAAGTGTGGGCTAACAGGCTGTTTGGCGAGAGTTAGGAACGAGGATTGCAGGCAAAAATCACTACGCATACCATTCCCCATGGAAGTCTTAGCTGAAGGCTCTCTGCACCAGGCCCAAGCTGGAATGAGCCTGCAGCCTGGCCTCCAGTCCCAGGCTTGCCCTGGGCACTGCTAGGTCAGGAACCATCCCAGCCTCAGCCTGGCCTCCCTAGGGCCTTTGCTGGCCTAGGCCACTGCCAGCCAGCAGGACCTCGATGGAGCACCGTTCATTCGAGAAGGCCCCAGGGTGTTGCTTGTGTTTCTCTTGCACTGCTCGGAAGCTGCAGGTCCAGAGGCAGTGTGTGCACGTGGACACTGGGGCCTGAGGACAAAACAGTCATGACCCCACTTTCAAGCAGGACGCCTGCCGCCACTTAGCTGCCTGCCACCCCTCTTGCTGCCTGCGTTGTCTTCACTGCTGACAGGCCTCTGTGTGCACAGGCCATTCTATGCCAAGGAAACAAGGTGCTTGCTCTCCCGTTGCTAGGAGCTCCTCCTACAGCACTCTGGACCAGGGCACACGCACCTCTGGACAAGCAGACTGCAAGACAGCTGCAGCTTCGCCATCCACATAGGCCTGCAGCATTTGGCAGGGAGCCCTCTGCTAAGCACAGCTTTCCCACTCCAAAGCCTTGCAGGAGTTCATGGATGCTCGCGCCTGCAGTGTGTTCCATCGGAGAGCACTGGATGCTGAAAACCTCCCCTGCAGCTTCCGAGCACCCTCCAACCCACATGCCCTTGGCACCCACTCTGTTGCCGGAGGATAGTCCGAAGCAGGACTCTCTAAGCTTCTGGAGGCAGCCTGCCTGCTGCTTGGAAAGCTCCTCAGGACCTCATTTGGAGTGAGGATTCTCCTTCCATGCTTGTCGGCCGGCAGATGGTGCCAGCGCTCCACCGAAAAACTCTCTGCTTTGCCTTCAGCCAGGGATCGCCTAGCTGAGCTTCTTTGCCTCAAGCAGATACTCCATTGTGCATCCGGTCACAGAAAGAGGAGTGCCTTTCCTGAGCGGGGCTATGTTGAGGCAGTTCCCTGAAGGCCTCCTAGGGCCTTCTCTCCCCTGACACAGTCATGCAATTCAGCCCACCTGGCGGGCAAGGGTCCCCCTTGGCAGGGCTCAGGGTGCAGCCTGGGTGTGGTTTCATGGCTGGGAAAGGGCAGATCCTGAAACTGGGTGCCCAGCTGGTAATGGAGCATGATGGGCAGACCTGGCACTCCCTGCTTGCGAAGCAGGAGATATGGAGCCTCCAAGCTGCATGCAAATCCAATCCCTCATTGCCCTCTTGCTTCTTCTCTGCTGTCAAGTCTCTCTCCCCACACATGTGTCTCATCAAAAGGAGCAGGCTGCTTGCAATTCTTTGCAAAGTGCTCATCCCACAAGCCTCATTTCCTTGGAGGGGTGTGCCAATTGCCCCGGAGCCTCCAGAGGAGCTGCAGTCTCTCCAGCCACCAAGGCCTGCACTCGAGTCCATGACAGCTTGCTGCATGGAGGGCTTCGATGGGAGAGTGCCATGCATCCCTGGCAGAGATTCTTCCTCACAGTGCTTTCCATGGGGAAACACTGTGTGTGCCAAGTGTCTCCTGTGTGCAGAAAATCTCACCCCAGCGCCAGAGGTGCAGGGAATCCTCTTTGCAGCCAGAGCAAGGTTCTAGGCAGACCTCCCATGCTGGGAGAGCCTCCACTTCCCCAACTGTCCAACTGCCTCAGGAACACACTTCTAGGGAGTGTGTGCTGAAAGGCAGGGGGCTCCGAGTGAGGAACATGGATTTCAGGCAAAAACCACTGTGCTGACTATACCCCATGGAAGTCCTAGCTGAAGGCTTTCTGCACCAGGCCCAAGCTGGAATGAGCCTGCAGCCTGGCCTCCAGTCCCAGGCTTGCCCTGAGCACTGCTAGGTCGGGACCCATCCCAGCCTCAGCCTGGCCTCCCTAGGACCTGTGCTGGCCTAGGCCCCTGCCAGCAAGCAGGACCTTGATGGAACACCGTTCACTAGAGAAGGCACCTGGGTGTTTCCTGTGTGTCTCTTGCACTGCTCAGAAGCTGCAGGTCCAGAGGCTGTGCTTGCACACGGCCACAGGGGCCGGAGAACAAGAGAGTCATGAGCCCACTTTCAAGTGAGACGCCTGCTGCCCCTTATCTGCCTGCCACAAGCCCTTGCTGCCTGCGCTGTCTGCACGTCTGGCAGGCCTCAGGGTGCACAGGCCAGTCTATGCCAAGGAAACAAGGTGCTTGCTCGCCCCTTGCTAGGAGCTCCTCCTACAGCACTCTGGACCTGGGCACACACGCCCCTGGACCAGCAGCCTGCAAGGCAGCTGCTGCTTCAGCATCCACAAAGGCCTGCAGCACTTGGCAGGGAGCCTTCTGCTAAGCACAGCTTTCCCACTCCAAAGCCTTGCAGGAATTCATGGATGCTCGGGCCTGCAGTGTTTTCCATCAGAGAGCACCGGGTGCCCAAAGCCTCCCCTGCGACTTCTGAGCACCCTCCAACCCACATGCCCTTGGCACCCACCCTGTTGCCAGAGGGTAGTCCTAAGCAAGACTTTCTAAACTATTGCAGCCATGCTGCCTCCTGCTTGGAAAGCACTTCAGGAACTCATTTGCAGCGAGGTTTCTCCTCCCATGCTTGTCGGCCAGCAGATGGGGCCAGCGCTCCACTGAAAAACTCTCTGCTTTGCCTTCAGCCAGGGATCACCTAGCTGAGCTTCCTTGCCTCAAGTGGAAACTCCAGTGTGCATCCGGCCTACAGAAAGGAGACTGCCTTTTCCTGAGCACTGCTATGTCGTGGCAGTTCCCGGAAGACCTCCTAGGTCCTTCTTTCCCCTGACACAGTCATGCCATTCAGCCCACCTGGCGAGCAAAGTTCCAAATGGCAGGGCTCAGGGTGCAGCCTGGGTGTGGTTTCATAGCTGGGAAAGGGCAGATCCTGAATCTGGGTGCCCACTAGGGAATGGGGCCTGACAGGCAGAGCTGGCATTCCCTGGTTTCGAATCAGGAGGTCTGGGGACTTCAAGCTGTGTGCAAATCCCTCCCTGGCTGCCCTCTTGCTTCTTCTCTGCTGCCAAGCATCTCTCCCCACACGTGTGTCTCATTGACAGGAGCAGGCTGCTTGCCATTCTTTGGAAAGAGCTCATCACACTAGCCTCATTTCCTTGGAGGGGTGTGCCAATTGCCCCTGAGCCTCCAGAGGAGCTGCAGTGTCTCCAGCTACCAAAGCCTGCAGCCGAGTCCATGAAAGCCTGCTGCATGGAGGGCTTCGAAGGGAGAGTGCCATGCATCCGGGATGGCGACTCTTTCTCACAGTACTTTCCGAGGGGAGAAACTGTGTTTGCCAAGTGTCTCCTGTGTGCAGAAATGCTCTCCCCAGTGCCAGAGGTGCAGGGAATCCTCTTTGCACCCAGGGCAATGTTCAAGGCAGGCGTCCCATGCTGGGTGAGCCTCCACTTGCCCTATTGTCCAACTGCCTCAGGAACACACGTCTAGCAAGTGTGGGCTAACAGGCTGTTTAGCGAGAGTTAGGAACGAGGATTGCAGGCAAAAATCACTACGCATACCATTCCCCATGGAAGTCTTAGCTGAAGGCTCTCTGCACCAGGCCCAAGCTGGAATGAGCCTGCAGCCTGGCCTCCAGTCCCAGGCTTGCCCTGGGCACTGCTAGGTCAGGAACCATCCCAGCCTCAGCCTGGCCTCCCTAGGGCCTTTGCTGGCCTAGGCCACTGCCAGCCAGCAGGACCTCGATGGAGCACCGTTCATTCGAGAAGGCCCCAGGGTGTTGCTTGCGTTTCTCTTGCACTGCTCGGAAGCTGCAAGTCCAGAGGCAGTGTGTGCACGTGGACCCTGGGGCCTGAGGACAAAACAGTCATGACCCCACTTTCAAGCAGGATGCCTGCCGCCACTTAGCTGCCTGCCACCCCTCTTGCTGCCTGCGTTGTCTTCACTGCTGACAGGCCTCTGTGTGCACAGGCCATTCTATGCCAAGGAAACAAGGTGCTTGCTCTCCCGTTGCTAGGAGCTCCTCCTACAGCACTCTGGACCAGGGCACACGCACCTCTGGACAAGCAGACTGCAAGACAGCTGCAGCTTCGCCATCCACATAGGCCTGCAGCATTTGGCAGGGAGCCCTCTGCTAAGCACAGCTTTCCCACTCCAAAGCCTTGCAGGAGTTCATGGATGCTCGCGCCTGCAGTGTGTTCCATCGGAGAGCACTGGATGCTGAAAACCTCCCCTGCAGCTTCCGAGCACCCTCCAACCCACATGCCCTTGGCACCCACTCTGTTGCCGGAGGATAGTCCGAAGCAGGACTCTCTAAGCTTCTGGAGGCAGCCTGCCTGCTGCTTGGAAAGCTCCTCAGGACCTCATTTGGAGTGAGGATTCTCCTTCCATGCTTGTCGGCCGGCAGATGGTGCCAGCGCTCCACCGAAAAACTCTCTGCTTTGCCTTCAGCCAGGGATCGCCTAGCTGAGCTTCTTTGCCTCAAGCAGATACTCCATTGTGCATCCGGTCACAGAAAGAGGAGTGCCTTTCCTGAGCGGGGCTATGTTGAGGCAGTTCCCTGAAGGCCTCCTAGGGCCTTCTCTCCCCTGACACAGTCATGCAATTCAGCCCACCTGGCGGGCAAGGGTCCCCCTTGGCAGGGCTCTGGGTGCAGCCTGGGTGTGGTTTCATGGCTGGGAAAGGGCAGATCCTGAAACTGGGTGCCCAGCTGGTAACGGAGCATGATGGGCAGACCTGGCACTCCCTGCTTGCGAAGCAGGAGATATGGAGCCTCCAAGCTGCATGCAAATCCAATCCCTCATTGCCCTCTTGCTTCTTCTCTGCTGTCAAGTCTCTCTCCCCACACATGTGTCTCATCAAAAGGAGCAGGCTGCTTGCAATTCTTTGCAAAGTGCTCATCCCACAAGCCTCATTTCCTTGGAGGGGTGTGCCAATTGCCCCGGAGCCTCCAGAGGAGCTGCAGTCTCTCCAGCCACCAAGGCCTGCACTCGAGTCCATGACAGCTTGCTGCATGGAGGGCTTCGATGGGAGAGTGCCATGCATCCCTGGCAGAGATTCTTCCTCACAGTGCTTTCCATGGGGAAACACTGTGTGTGCCAAGTGTCTCCTGTGTGCAGAAAATCTCACCCCAGCGCCAGAGGTGCAGGGAATCCTCTTTGCAGCCAGAGCAAGGTTCTAGGCAGACCTCCCATGCTGGGAGAGCCTCCACTTCCCCAACTGTCCAACTGCCTCAGGAACACACTTCTAGGGAGTGTGTGCTGAAAGGCAGGGGGCTCCGAGTGAGGAACATGGATTTCAGGCAAAAACCACTGTGCTGACTATACCCCATGGAAGTCCTAGCTGAAGGCTTTCTGCACCAGGCCCAAGCTGGAATGAGCCTGCAGCCTGGCCTCCAGTCCCAGGCTTGCCCTGAGCACTGCTAGGTCGGGACCCATCCCAGCCTCAGCCTGGCCTCCCTAGGACCTGTGCTGGCCTAGGCCCCTGCCAGCAAGCAGGACCTTGATGGAACACCGTTCACTAGAGAAGGCACCTGGGTGTTTCCTGTGTGTCTCTTGCACTGCTCAGAAGCTGCAGGTCCAGAGGCTGTGCTTGCACACGGCCACAGGGGCCGGAGAACAAGAGAGTCATGAGCCCACTTTCAAGTGAGACGCCTGCTGCCCCTTATCTGCCTGCCACAAGCCCTTGCTGCCTGCGCTGTCTGCACGTCTGGCAGGCCTCAGGGTGCACAGGCCAGTCTATGCCAAGGAAACAAGGCGCTTGCTCGCCCCTTGCTAGGAGCTCCTCCTACAGCACTCTGGACCTGGGCACACACGCCCCTGGACCAGCAGCCTGCAAGGCAGCTGCTGCTTCAGCATCCACAAAGGCCTGCAGCACTTGGCAGGGAGCCTTCTGCTAAGCACAGCTTTCCCACTCCAAAGCCTTGCAGGAATTCATGGATGCTCGGGCCTGCAGTGTTTTCCATCAGAGAGCACCGGGTGCCCAAAGCCTCCCCTGCGACTTCTGAGCACCCTCCAACCCACATGCCCTTGGCACCCACCCTGTTGCCAGAGGGTAGTCCTAAGCAAGACTTTCTAAACTATTGCAGCCATGCTGCCTCCTGCTTGGAAAGCACTTCAGGAACTCATTTGCAGCGAGGTTTCTCCTCCCATGCTTGTCGGCCAGCAGATGGGGCCAGCGCTCCACTGAAAAACTCTCTGCTTTGCCTTCAGCCAGGGATCACCTAGCTGAGCTTCCTTGCCTCAAGTGGAAACTCCAGTGTGCATCCGGCCTACAGAAAGCAGACTGCCTTTTCCTGAGCACTGCTATGTCGTGGCAGTTCCCGGAAGACCTCCTAGGTCCTTCTTTCCCCTGACACAGTCATGCCATTCAGCCCACCTGGCGAGCAAAGTTCCAAATGGCAGGGCTCAGGGTGCAGCCTGGGTGTGGTTTCATAGCTGGGAAAGGGCAGATCCTGAATCTGGGTGCCCACTAGGGAATGGGGCCTGACAGGCAGAGCTGGCATTCCCTGGTTTCGAATCAGGAGATCTGGGGACTTCAAGCTGTGTGCAAATCCCTCCCTGGCTGCCCTCTTGCTTCTTCTCTGCTGCCAAGCATCTCTCCCCACACGTGTGTCTCATTGAAAGGAGCAGGCTGCTTGCCATTCTTTGGAAAGAGCTCATCACACTAGCCTCATTTCCTTGGAGGGGTGTGCCAATTGCCCCTGAGCCTCCAGAGGAGCTGCAGTGTCTCCAGCTACCAAAGCCTGCAGCCGAGTCCATGAAAGCCTGCTGCATGGAGGGCTTCGAAGGGAGAGTGCCATGCATCCGGGATGGCGACTCTTTCTCACAGTACTTTCCGAGGGGAAAAACTGTGTTTGCCAAGTGTCTCCTGTGTGCAGAAATGCTCTCCCCAGTGCCAGAGGTGCAGGGAATCCTCTTTGCACCCAGGGCAATGTTCAAGGCAGGCGTCCCATGCTGGGAGAGCCTCCACTTGCCCTATTGTCCAACTGCCTCAGGAACACACTTCTAGCAAGTGTGGGCTAACAGGCTGTTTGGCGAGAGTTAGGAGCGAGGATTGCAGGCAAAAATCACTACGCATACCATTCCCCATGGAAGTCTTAGCTGAAGGCTCTCTGCACCAGGCCCAAGCTGGAATGAGCCTGCAGCCTGGCCTCCAGTCCCAGGCTTGCCCTGGGCACTGCTAGTTCAGGAACAACCCCAGCCTCAGCCTGGCCTCCCTAGGGCCTTTGCTGGCCTAGGCCACTGCCAGCCAGCAGGACCTCGATGGAGCACCGTTCATTCGAGAAGGCCCCAGGGTGTTGCTTGTGTTTCTCTTGCACTGCTCGGAAGCTGCAGGTCCAGAGGCAGTGTGTGCACGTGGACACTGGGGCCTGAGGACAAAACAGTCATGACCCCACTTTCAAGCAGGACGCCTGCCGCCACTTAGCTGCCTGCCACCCCTCTTGCTGCCTGCATTGTCTTCACTGCTGACAGGCCTCTGTGTGCACAGGCCATTCTATGCCAAGGAAACAAGGTGCTTGCTCTCCCGTTGCTAGAAGCTCCTCCTACAGCACTCTGGACCAGGGCACACGCACCTCTGGACAAGCAGACTGCAAGACAGCTGCAGCTTCGCCATCCACATAGGCCTGCAGCATTTGGCAGGGAGCCCTCTGCTAAGCACAGCTTTCCCACTCCAAAGCCTTGCAGGAGTTCATGGATGCTCGCGCCTGCAGTGTGTTCCATCGGAGAGCACTGGATGCTGAAAACCTCCCCTGCAGCTTCCGAGCACCCTCCAACCCACATGCCCTTGGCACCCACTCTGTTGCCGGAGGATAGTCCGAAGCAGGACTCTCTAAGCTTCTGGAGGCAGCCTGCCTGCTGCTTGGAAAGCTCCTCAGGACCTCATTTGGAGTGAGGATTCTCCTTCCATGCTTGTCAGCCGGCAGATGGTGCCAGCGCTCCACCGAAAAACTCTCTGCTTTGCCTTCAGCCAGGGATCGCCTAGCTGAGCTTCTTTGCCTCAAGCAGATACTCCATTGTGCATCCGGTCACAGAAAGAGGAGTGCCTTTCCTGAGCGGGGCTATGTTGAGGCAGTTCCCTGAAGGCCTCCTAGGGCCTTCTCTCCCCTGACACAGTCATGCAATTCAGCCCACCTGGCGAGCAAGGGTCCCCCTTGGCAGGGCTCAGGGTGCAGCCTGGGTGTGGTTTCATGGCTGGGAAAGGGCAGATCCTGAAACTGGGTGCCCAGCTGGTAATGGAGCATGATGGGCAGACCTGGCACTCCCTGCTTGCGAAGCAGGAGATATGGAGCCTCCAAGCTGCATGCAAATCCAATCCCTCATTGCCCTCTTGCTTCTTCTCGGCTGTCAAGTCTCTCTCCCCACACATGTGTCTCATCAAAAGGAGCAGGCTGCTTGCAATTCTTTGCAAAGTGCTCATCCCACAAGCCTCATTTCCTTGGAGGGGTGTGCCAATTGCCCCGGAGCCTCCAGAGGAGCTGCAGTCTCTCCAGCCACCAAGGCCTGCACTCGAGTCCATGACAGCTTGCTGCATGGAGGGCTTCGATGGGAGAGTGCCATGCATCCCTGGCAGAGATTCTTCCTCACAGTGCTTTCCATGGGGAAACACTGTGTGTGCCAAGTGTCTCCTGTGTGCAGAAAATCTCACCGCAGCGCCAGAGGTGCAGGGAATCCTCTTTGCAGCCAGAGCAAGGTTCTAGGCAGACCTCCCATGCTGGGAGAGCCTCCACTTCCCCAACTGTCCAACTGCCTCAGGAACACACTTCTAGGGAGTGTGTGCTGAAAGGCAGGGGGCTCCGAGTGAGGAACATGGATTTCAGGCAAAAACCACTGTGCTGACTATACCCCATGGAAGTCCTAGCTGAAGGCTTTCTGCACCAGGCCCAAGCTGGAATGAGCCTGCAGCCTGGCCTCCAGTCCCAGGCTTGCCCTGAGCACTGCTAGGTCGGGACCCATCCCAGCCTCAGCCTGGCCTCCCTAGGACCTGTGCTGGCCTAGGCCCCTGCCAGCAAGCAGGACCTTGATGGAACACCGTTCACTAGAGAAGGCACCTGGGTGTTTCCTGTGTGTCTCTTGCACTGCTCAGAAGCTGCAGGTCCAGAGGCTGTGCTTGCACACGGCCACAGGGGCCGGAGAACAAGAGAGTCATGAGCCCACTTTCAAGTGAGACGCCTGCTGCCCCTTATCTGCCTGCCACAAGCCCTTGCTGCCTGCGCTGTCTGCACGTCTGCAGGCCTCAGGGTGCACAGGCCAGTCTATGCCAAGGAAACAAGGTGCTTGCTCGCCCCTTGCTAGGAGCTCCTCCTACAGCACTCTGGACCTGGGCACACACGCCCCTGGACCAGCAGCCTCAAGGCAGCTGCTGCTTCAGCATCCACAAAGGCCTGCAGCACTTGGCAGGGAGCCTTCTGCTAAGCACAGCTTTCCCACTCCAAAGCCTTGCAGGAATTCATGGATGCTCGGGCCTGCAGTGTTTTCCATCAGAGAGCACCAGGTGCCCAAAGCCTCCCCTGCGACTTCTGAGCACCCTCCAACCCACATGCCCTTGGCACCCACCCTGTTGCCAGAGGGTAGACCTAAGCAGGACTTTCTAAACTATTGGAGCCATGCTGCCTCCTGCTTGGAAAGCACTTCAGGAACTCATCTGCAGCGAGGTTTCTCCTCCCATGCTTGTCGGCCAGCAGATGGGGCCAGCGCTCCACTGAAAAACTCTCTGCTTTGCCTTCAGCCAGGGATCACCTAGCTGAGCTTCCTTGCCTCAAGTGGAATCTCCAGTGTGCATCCGGCCTACAGAAAGGAGACTGCCTTTTCCTGAGCACTGCTATATCGTGGCAGTTCCCGGAAGACCTCCTAGGTCCTTCTTTCCCCTGACACAGTCATGCCATTCAGCCCACCTGGCGAGCAAAGTTCCAAATGGCAGGGCTCAGGGTGCAGCCTGGGTGTGGTTTCATAGCTGGGGAAGGGCAGATCCTGAATCTGGGTGCCCACTAGGGAATGGGGCCTGACAGGCAGAGCTGGCATTCCCTGGTTTCGAATCAGGAGGTCTGGGGACTTCAAGCTGTGTGCAAATCCCTCCCTGGCTGCCCTCTTGCTTCTTCTCTGCTGCCAAGCATCTCTCCCCACACGTGTGTCTCATTGACAGGAGCAGGCTGCTTGCCATTCTTTGGAAAGAGCTCATCACACTAGCCTCATTTCCTTGGAGGGGTGTGCCAATTGCCCCTGAGCCTCCAGAGGAGCTGCAGTGTCTCCAGCTACCAAAGCCTGCAGCCGAGTCCATGAAAGCCTGCTGCATGGAGGGCTTCGAAGGGAGAGTGCCATGCATCCGGGATGGCGACTCTTTCTCACAGTACTTTCCGAGGGGAGAAACTGTGTTTGCCAAGTGTCTCCTGTGTGCAGAAATGCTCTCCCCAGTGCCAGAGGTGCAGGGAATCCTCTTTGCACCCAGGGCAATGTTCAAGGCAGGCGTCCCATGCTGGGTGAGCCTCCACTTGCCCTATTGTCCAACTGCCTCAGGAACACACGTCTAGCAAGTGTGGGCTAACAGGCTGTTTGGCGAGAGTTAGGAACGAGGATTGCAGGCAAAAATCACTACGCATACCATTCCCCATGGAAGTCTTAGCTGAAGGCTCTCTGCACCAGGCCCAAGCTGGAATGAGCCTGCAGCCTGGCCTCCAGTCCCAGGCTTGCCCTGGGCACTGCTAGGTCAGGAACCATCCCAGCCTCAGCGTGGCCTCCCTAGGGCCTTTGCTGGCCTAGGCCACTGCCAGCCAGCAGGACCTCGATGGAGCACCGTTCATTCGAGAAGGCCCCAGGGTGTTGCTTGTGTTTCTCTTGCACTGCTCGGAAGCTGCAGGTCCAGAGGCAGTGTGTGCACGTGGACACTGGGGCCTGAGGACAAAACAGTCATGACCCCACTTTCAAGCAGGACGCCTGCCGCCACTTAGCTGCCTGCCACCCCTCTTGCTGCCTGCGTTGTCTTCACTGCTGACAGGCCTCTGTGTGCACAGGCCATTCTATGCCAAGGAAACAAGGTGCTTGCTCTCCCATTGCTAGGAGCTCCTCCTACAGCACTCTGGACCAGGGCACACGCACCTCTGGACAAGCAGACTGCAAGACAGCTGCAGCTTCGCCATCCACATAGGCCTGCAGCATTTGGCAGGGAGCCCTCTGCTAAGCACAGCTTTCCCACTCCAAAGCCTTGCAGGAGTTCATGGATGCTCGCGCCTGCAGTGTGTTCCATCGGAGAGCACTGGATGCTGAAAACCTCCCCTGCAGCTTCCGAGCACCCTCCAACCCACATGCCCTTGGCACCCACTCTGTTGCCGGAGGATAGTCCGAAGCAGGACTCTCTAAGCTTCTGGAGGCAGCCTGCCTGCTGCTTGGAAAGCTCCTCAGGACCTCATTTGGAGTGAGGATTCTCCTTCCATGCTTGTCGGCCGGCAGATGGTGCCAGCGCTCCACCGAAAAACTCTCTGCTTTGCCTTCAGCCAGGGATCGCCTAGCTGAGCTTCTTTGCCTCAAGCAGATACTCCATTGTGCATCCGGTCACAGAAAGAGGAGTGCCTTTCCTGAGCGGGGCTATGTTGAGGCAGTTCCCTGAAGGCCTCCTAGGGCCTTCTCTCCCCTGACACAGTCATGCAATTCAGCCCACCTGGCGGGCAAGGGTCCCCCTTGGCAGGGCTCAGGGTGCAGCCTGGGTGTGGTTTCATGGCTGGGAAAGGGCAGATCCTGAAACTGGGTGCCCAGCTGGTAATGGAGCATGATGGGCAGACCTGGCACTCCCTGCTTGCGAAGCAGGAGATATGGAGCCTCCAAGCTGCATGCAAATCCAATCCCTCATTGCCCTCTTGCTTCTTCTCTGCTGTCAAGTCTCTCTCCCCACACATGTGTCTCATCAAAAGGAGCAGGCTGCTTGCAATTCTTTGCAAAGTGCTCATCCCACAAGCCTCATTTCCTTGGAGGGGTGTGCCAATTGCCCCGGAGCCTCCAGAGGAGCTGCAGTCTCTCCAGCCACCAAGGCCTGCACTCGAGTCCATGACAGCTTGCTGCATGGAGGGCTTCGATGGGAGAGTGCCATGCATCCCTGGCAGAGATTCTTCCTCACAGTGCTTTCCATGGGGAAACACTGTGTGTGCCAAGTGTCTCCTGTGTGCAGAAAATCTCACCGCAGCGCCAGAGGTGCAGGGAATCCTCTTTGCAGCCAGAGCAAGGTTCTAGGCAGACCTCCCATGCTGGGAGAGCCTCCACTTCCCCAACTGTCCAACTGCCTCAGGAACACACTTCTAGGGAGTGTGTGCTGAAAGGCAGGGGGCTCCGAGTGAGGAACATGGATTTCAGGCAAAAACCACTGTGCTGACTATACCCCATGGAAGTCCTAGCTGAAGGCTTTCTGCACCAGGCCCAAGCTGGAATGAGCCTGCAGCCTGGCCTCCAGTCCCAGGCTTGCCCTGAGCACTGCTAGGTCGGGACCCATCCCAGCCTCAGCCTGGCCTCCCTAGGACCTGTGCTGGCCTAGGCCCCTGCCAGCAAGCAGGACCTTGATGGAACACCGTTCACTAGAGAAGGCACCTGGGTGTTTCCTGTGTGTCTCTTGCACTGCTCAGAAGCTGCAGGTCCAGAGGCTGTGCTTGCACACGGCCACAGGGGCCGGAGAACAAGAGAGTCATGAGCCCACTTTCAAGTGAGACGCCTGCTGCCCCTTATCTGCCTGCCACAAGCCCTTGCTGCCTGCGCTGTCTGCACGTCTGCAGGCCTCAGGGTGCACAGGCCAGTCTATGCCAAGGAAACAAGGTGCTTGCTCGCCCCTTGCTAGGAGCTCCTCCTACAGCACTCTGGACCTGGGCACACACGCCCCTGGACCAGCAGCCTCAAGGCAGCTGCTGCTTCAGCATCCACAAAGGCCTGCAGCACTTGGCAGGGAGCCTTCTGCTAAGCACAGCTTTCCCACTCCAAAGCCTTGCAGGAATTCATGGATGCTCGGGCCTGCAGTGTTTTCCATCAGAGAGCACCAGGTGCCCAAAGCCTCCCCTGCGACTTCTGAGCACCCTCCAACCCACATGCCCTTGGCACCCACCCTGTTGCCAGAGGGTAGACCTAAGCAGGACTTTCTAAACTATTGGAGCCATGCTGCCTCCTGCTTGGAAAGCACTTCAGGAACTCATCTGCAGCGAGGTTTCTCCTCCCATGCTTGTCGGCCAGCAGATGGGGCCAGCGCTCCACTGAAAAACTCTCTGCTTTGCCTTCAGCCAGGGATCACCTAGCTGAGCTTCCTTGCCTCAAGTGGAATCTCCAGTGTGCATCCGGCCTACAGAAAGGAGACTGCCTTTTCCTGAGCACTGCTATATCGTGGCAGTTCCCGGAAGACCTCCTAGGTCCTTCTTTCCCCTGACACAGTCATGCCATTCAGCCCACCTGGCGAGCAAAGTTCCAAATGGCAGGGCTCAGGGTGCAGCCTGGGTGTGGTTTCATAGCTGGGGAAGGGCAGATCCTGAATCTGGGTGCCCACTAGGGAATGGGGCCTGACAGGCAGAGCTGGCATTCCCTGGTTTCGAATCAGGAGGTCTGGGGACTTCAAGCTGTGTGCAAATCCCTCCCTGGCTGCCCTCTTGCTTCTTCTCTGCTGCCAAGCATCTCTCCCCACACGTGTGTCTCATTGACAGGAGCAGGCTGCTTGCCATTCTTTGGAAAGAGCTCATCACACTAGCCTCATTTCCTTGGAGGGGTGTGCCAATTGCCCCTGAGCCTCCAGAGGAGCTGCAGTGTCTCCAGCTACCAAAGCCTGCAGCCGAGTCCATGAAAGCCTGCTGCATGGAGGGCTTCGAAGGGAGAGTGCCATGCATCCGGGATGGCGACTCTTTCTCACAGTACTTTCCGAGGGGAGAAACTGTGTTTGCCAAGTGTCTCCTGTGTGCAGAAATGCTCTCCCCAGTGCCAGAGGTGCAGGGAATCCTCTTTGCACCCAGGGCAATGTTCAAGGCAGGCGTCCCATGCTGGGTGAGCCTCCACTTGCCCTATTGTCCAACTGCCTCAGGAACACACGTCTAGCAAGTGTGGGCTAACAGGCTGTTTGGCGAGAGTTAGGAACGAGGATTGCAGGCAAAAATCACTACGCATACCATTCCCCATGGAAGTCTTAGCTGAAGGCTCTCTGCACCAGGCCCAAGCTGGAATGAGCCTGCAGCCTGGCCTCCAGTCCCAGGCTTGCCCTGGGCACTGCTAGGTCAGGAACCATCCCAGCCTCAGCGTGGCCTCCCTAGGGCCTTTGCTGGCCTAGGCCACTGCCAGCCAGCAGGACCTCGATGGAGCACCGTTCATTCGAGAAGGCCCCAGGGTGTTGCTTGTGTTTCTCTTGCACTGCTCGGAAGCTGCAGGTCCAGAGGCAGTGTGTGCACGTGGACACTGGGGCCTGAGGACAAAACAGTCATGACCCCACTTTCAAGCAGGACGCCTGCCGCCACTTAGCTGCCTGCCACCCCTCTTGCTGCCTGCGTTGTCTTCACTGCTGACAGGCCTCTGTGTGCACAGGCCATTCTATGCCAAGGAAACAAGGTGCTTGCTCTCCCATTGCTAGGAGCTCCTCCTACAGCACTCTGGACCAGGGCACACGCACCTCTGGACAAGCAGACTGCAAGACAGCTGCAGCTTCGCCATCCACATAGGCCTGCAGCATTTGGCAGGGAGCCCTCTGCTAAGCACAGCTTTCCCACTCCAAAGCCTTGCAGGAGTTCATGGATGCTCGCGCCTGCAGTGTGTTCCATCGGAGAGCACTGGATGCTGAAAACCTCCCCTGCAGCTTCCGAGCACCCTCCAACCCACATGCCCTTGGCACCCACTCTGTTGCCGGAGGATAGTCCGAAGCAGGACTCTCTAAGCTTCTGGAGGCAGCCTGCCTGCTGCTTGGAAAGCTCCTCAGGACCTCATTTGGAGTGAGGATTCTCCTTCCATGCTTGTCGGCCGGCAGATGGTGCCAGCGCTCCACCGAAAAACTCTCTGCTTTGCCTTCAGCCAGGGATCGCCTAGCTGAGCTTCTTTGCCTCAAGCAGATACTCCATTGTGCATCCGGTCACAGAAAGAGGAGTGCCTTTCCTGAGCGGGGCTATGTTGAGGCAGTTCCCTGAAGGCCTCCTAGGGCCTTCTCTCCCCTGACACAGTCATGCAATTCAGCCCACCTGGCGGGCAAGGGTCCCCCTTGGCAGGGCTCAGGGTGCAGCCTGGGTGTGGTTTCATGGCTGGGAAAGGGCAGATCCTGAAACTGGGTGCCCAGCTGGTAATGGAGCATGATGGGCAGACCTGGCACTCCCTGCTTGCGAAGCAGGAGATATGGAGCCTCCAAGCTGCATGCAAATCCAATCCCTCATTGCCCTCTTGCTTCTTCTCTGCTGTCAAGTCTCTCTCCCCACACATGTGTCTCATCAAAAGGAGCAGGCTGCTTGCAATTCTTTGCAAAGTGCTCATCCCACAAGCCTCATTTCCTTGGAGGGGTGTGCCAATTGCCCCGGAGCCTCCAGAGGAGCTGCAGTCTCTCCAGCCACCAAGGCCTGCACTCGAGTCCATGACAGCTTGCTGCATGGAGGGCTTCGATGGGAGAGTGCCATGCATCCCTGGCAGAGATTCTTCCTCACAGTGCTTTCCATGGGGAAACACTGTGTGTGCCAAGTGTCTCCTGTGTGCAGAAAATCTCACCGCAGCGCCAGAGGTGCAGGGAATCCTCTTTGCAGCCAGAGCAAGGTTCTAGGCAGACCTCCCATGCTGGGAGAGCCTCCACTTCCCCAACTGTCCAACTGCCTCAGGAACACACTTCTAGGGAGTGTGTGCTGAAAGGCAGGGGGCTCCGAGTGAGGAACATGGATTTCAGGCAAAAACCACTGTGCTGACTATACCCCATGGAAGTCCTAGCTGAAGGCTTTCTGCACCAGGCCCAAGCTGGAATGAGCCTGCAGCCTGGCCTCCAGTCCCAGGCTTGCCCTGAGCACTGCTAGGTCGGGACCCATCCCAGCCTCAGCCTGGCCTCCCTAGGACCTGTGCTGGCCTAGGCCCCTGCCAGCAAGCAGGACCTTGATGGAACACCGTTCACTAGAGAAGGCACCTGGGTGTTTCCTGTGTGTCTCTTGCACTGCTCAGAAGCTGCAGGTCCAGAGGCTGTGCTTGCACACGGCCACAGGGGCCGGAGAACAAGAGAGTCATGAGCCCACTTTCAAGTGAGACGCCTGCTGCCCCTTATCTGCCTGCCACAAGCCCTTGCTGCCTGCGCTGTCTGCACGTCTGCAGGCCTCAGGGTGCACAGGCCAGTCTATGCCAAGGAAATGAGGTGCTTGCTCGCCCCTTGCTAGGAGCTCCTCCTACAGCACTCCGGACCTGGGCACACACGCCCCTGGACCAGCAGCCTCAAGGCAGCTGCTGCTTCAGCATCCACAAAGGCCTGCAGCACTTGGCAGGGAGCCTTCTGCTAAGCACAGCTTTCCCACTCCAAAGCCTTGCAGGAATTCATGGATGCTCGGGCCTGCAGTGTTTTCCATCAGAGAGCACCGGGTGCCCAAAGCCTCCCCTGCGACTTCTGAGCACCCTCCAACCCACATGCCCTTGGCACCCACCCTGTTGCCAGAGGGTAGTCCTAAGCAGGACTTTCTAAACTATTGCAGCCATGCTGCCTCCTGCTTGGAAAGCACTTCAGGAACTCATTTGCAGCGAGGTTTCTCCTCCCATGCTTGTCGGCCAGCAGATGGGGCCAGCGCTCCACTGAAAAACTCTCTGCTTTGCCTTCAGCCAGGGATCACCTAGCTGAGCTTCCTTGCCTCAAGCGGAAACTCCAGTGTGCATCCGGCCTACAGAAAGGAGACTGCCTTTTCCTGAGCACTGCTATGTCGTGGCAGCTCCCGGAAGGCCTCCTAGGTCCTTCTTTCCCCTGACACAGTCATGCCATTCAGCCCACCTGGCGAGCAAAGTTCCAACTTGGCAGGGCTCAGGGTGCAGCCTGGGTGTGGTTTCATAGCTGGGAAAGGGCAGATCCTGAATCTGGGTGCCCACTAGGGAATGGGGCCTGACAGGCAGAGCTGGCATTCCCTGGTTTCGAATCAGGAGGTCTGGGGACTTCAAGCTGTGTGCAAATCCCTCCCTGGCTGCCCTCTTGCTTCTTCTCTGCTGCCAAGCATCTCTCCCCACACGTGTGTCTCATTGAAAGGAGCAGGCTGCTTGCCATTCTTTGGAAAGAGCTCATCACACTAGCCTCATTTCCTTGGAGGGGTGTGCCAATTGCCCCTGAGCCTCCAGAGGAGCTGCAGTGTCTCCAGCTACCAAAGCCTGCAGCCGAGTCCATGAAAGCCTGCTGCATGGAGGGCTTCGAAGGGAGAGTGCCATGCATCCGGGATGGCGACTCTTTCTCACAGTACTTTCCGAGGGGAGAAACTGTGTTTGCCAAGTGTCTCCTGTGTGCAGAAATGCTCTCCCCAGTGCCAGAGGTGCAGGGAATCCTCTTTGCACCCAGGGCAATGTTCAAGGCAGGCGTCCCATGCTGGGTGAGCCTCCACTTGCCCTATTGTCCAACTGCCTCAGGAACACACGTCTAGCAAGTGTGGGCTAACAGGCTGTTTGGCGAGAGTTAGGAACGAGGATTGCAGGCAAAAATCACTACGCATACCATTCCCCATGGAAGTCTTAGCTGAAGGCTCTCTGCACCAGGCCCAAGCTGGAATGAGCCTGCAGCCTGGCCTCCAGTCCCAGGCTTGCCCTGGGCACTGCTAGGTCAGGAACCATCCCAGCCTCAGCCTGGCCTCCCTAGGGCCTTTGCTGGCCTAGGCCACTGCCAGCCAGCAGGACCTCGATGGAGCACCGTTCATTCGAGAAGGCCCCAGGGTGTTGCTTGTGTTTCTCTTGCACTGCTCGGAAGCTGCAGGTCCAGAGGCAGTGTGTGCACGTGGACACTGGGGCCTGAGGACAAAACAGTCATGACCCCACTTTCAAGCAGGACGCCTGCCGCCACTTAGCTGCCTGCCACCCCTCTTGCTGCCTGCGTTGTCTTCACTGCTGACAGGCCTCTGTGTGCACAGGCCATTCTATGCCAAGGAAACAAGGTGCTTGCTCTCCCGTTGCTAGGAGCTCCTCCTACAGCACTCTGGACCAGGGCACACGCACCTCTGGACAAGCAGACTGCAAGACAGCTGCAGCTTCGCCATCCACATAGGCCTGCAGCATTTGGCAGGGAGCCCTCTGCTAAGCACAGCTTTCCCACTCCAAAGCCTTGCAGGAGTTCGTGGATGCTCGCGCCTGCAGTGTGTTCCATCGGAGAGCACTGGATGCTGAAAACCTCCCCTGCAGCTTCCGAGCACCCTCCAACCCACGTGCCCTTGGCACCCACTCTGTTGCCGGAGGATAGTCCGAAGCAGGACTCTCTAAGCTTCTGGAGGCAGCCTGCCTGCTGCTTGGAAAGCTCCTCAGGACCTCATTTGGAGTGAGGATTCTCCTTCCATGCTTGTCGGCCGGCAGATGGTGCCAGCGCTCCACCGAAAAACTCTCTGCTTTGCCTTCAGCCAGGGATCGCCTAGCTGAGCTTCTTTGCCTCAAGCAGATACTCCATTGTGCATCCGGTCACAGAAAGAGGAGTGCCTTTCCTGAGCGGGGCTATGTTGAGGCAGTTCCCTGAAGGCCTCCTAGGGCCTTCTCTCCCCTGACACAGTCATGCAATTCAGCCCACCTGGCGGGCAAGGGTCCCCCTTGGCAGGGCTCAGGGTGCAGCCTGGGTGTGGTTTCATGGCTGGGAAAGGGCAGATCCTGAAACTGGGTGCCCAGCTGGTAATGGAGCATGATGGGCAGACCTGGCACTCCCTGCTTGCGAAGCAGGAGATATGGAGCCTCCAAGCTGCATGCAAATCCAATCCCTCATTGCCCTCTTGCTTCTTCTCTGCTGTCAAGTCTCTCTCCCCACACATGTGTCTCATCAAAAGGAGCAGGCTGCTTGCAATTCTTTGCAAAGTGCTCATCCCACAAGCCTCATTTCCTTGGAGGGGTGTGCCAATTGCCCCGGAGCCTCCAGAGGAGCTGCAGTCTCTCCAGCCACCAAGGCCTGCACTCGAGTCCATGACAGCTTGCTGCATGGAGGGCTTCGATGGGAGAGTGCCATGCATCCCTGGCAGAGATTCTTCCTCACAGTGCTTTCCATGGGGAAACACTGTGTGTGCCAAGTGTCTCCTGTGTGCAGAAAATCTCACCCCAGCGCCAGAGGTGCAGGGAATCCTCTTTGCAGCCAGAGCAAGGTTCTAGGCAGACCTCCCATGCTGGGAGAGCCTCCACTTCCCCAACTGTCCAACTGCCTCAGGAACACACTTCTAGGGAGTGTGTGCTGAAAGGCAGGGGGCTCCGAGTGAGGAACATGGATTTCAGGCAAAAACCACTGTGCTGACTATACCCCATGGAAGTCCTAGCTGAAGGCTTTCTGCACCAGGCCCAAGCTGGAATGAGCCTGCAGCCTGGCCTCCAGTCCCAGGCTTGCCCTGAGCACTGCTAGGTCGGGACCCATCCCAGCCTCAGCCTGGCCTCCCTAGGACCTGTGCTGGCCTAGGCCCCTGCCAGCAAGCAGGACCTTGATGGAACACCGTTCACTAGAGAAGGCACCTGGGGGTTTCCTGTGTGTCTCTTGCACTGCTCAGAAGCTGCAGGTCCAGAGGCTGTGCTTGCACACGGCCACAGGGGCCGGAGAACAAGAGAGTCATGAGCCCACTTTCAAGTGAGACGCCTGCTGCCCCTTATCTGCCTGCCACAAGCCCTTGCTGCCTGCGCTGTCTGCACGTCTGGCAGGCCTCAGGGTGCACAGGCCAGTCTATGCCAAGGAAACAAGGTGCTTGCTCGCCCCTTGCTAGGAGCTCCTCCTACAGCACCCTGGACCTGGGCACACACGCCCCTGGACCAGCAGCCTGCAAGGCAGCTGCTGCTTCAGCATCCACAAAGGCCTGCAGCACTTGGCAGGGAGCCTTCTGCTAAGCACAGCTTTCCCACTCCAAAGCCTTGCAGGAATTCATGGATGCTCGGGCCTGCAGTGTTTTCCATCAGAGAGTACCGGGTGCCCAAAGCCTCCCCTGCGACTTCTGAGCACCCTCCAACCCACATGCCCTTGGCACCCACCCTGTTGCCAGAGGGTAGTCCTAAGCAAGACTTTCTAAACTATTGCAGCCATGCTGCCTCCTGCTTGGAAAGCACTTCAGGAACTCATTTGCAGCGAGGTTTCTCCTCCTATGCTTGTCGGCCAGCAGATGGGGCCAGCACTCCACTGAAAAACTCTCTGCTTTACCTTCAGCCAGGGATCACCTAGCTGAGCTTCCTTGCCTCAAGCGGAAACTCCAGTGTGCATCCGGCCTACAGAAAGGAGACTGCCTTTTCCTGAGCACTGCTATGTCGTGGCAGTTCCCGGAAGGCCTCCTAGGTCCTTCTTTCCCCTGACACAGTCATGCCATTCAGCCCACCTGGCGAGCAAAGTTCCAACTTGGCAGGGCTCAGGGTGCAGCCTGGGTGTGGTTTCATAGCTGGGAAAGGGCAGATCCTGAATCTGGGTGCCCACTAGGGAATGGGGCCTGACAGGCAGAGCTGGCATTCCCTGGTTTCGAATCAGGAGGTCTGGGGACTTCAAGCTGTGTGCAAATCCCTCCCTGGCTGCCCTCTTGCTTCTTCTCTGCTGCCAAGCATCTCTCCCCACACGTGTGTCTCATTGAAAGGAGCAGGCTGCTTGCCATTCTTTGGAAAGAGCTCATCACACTAGCCTCATTTCCTTGGAGGGGTGTGCCAATTGCCCCTGAGCCTCCAGAGGAGCTGCAGTGTCTCCAGCTACCAAAGCCTGCAGCCGAGTCCATGAAAGCCTGCTGCATGGAGGGCTTCGAAGGGAGAGTGCCATGCATCCGGGATGGCGACTCTTTCTCACAGTACTTTCCGAGGGGAGAAACTGTGTTTGCCAAGTGTCTCCTGTGTGCAGAAATGCTCTCCCCAGTGCCAGAGGTGCAGGGAATCCTCTTTGCACCCAGGGCAATGTTCAAGGCAGGCGTCCCATGCTGGGTGAGCCTCCACTTGCCCTATTGTCCAACTGCCTCAGGAACACACGTCTAGCAAGTGTGGGCTAACAGGCTGTTTGGCGAGAGTTAGGAACGAGGATTGCAGGCAAAAATCACTACGCATACCATTCCCCATGGAAGTCTTAGCTGAAGGCTCTCTGCACCAGGCCCAAGCTGGAATGAGCCTGCAGCCTGGCCTCCAGTCCCAGGCTTGCCCTGGGCACTGCTAGGTCAGGAACCATCCCAGCCTCAGCCTGGCCTCCCTAGGGCCTTTGCTGGCCTAGGCCACTGCCAGCCAGCAGGACCTCGATGGAGCACCGTTCATTCGAGAAGGCCCCAGGGTGTTGCTTGTGTTTCTCTTGCACTGCTCGGAAGCTGCAGGTCCAGAGGCAGTGTGTGCACGTGGACACTGGGGCCTGAGGACAAAACAGTCATGACCCCACTTTCAAGCAGGACGCCTGCCGCCACTTAGCTGCCTGCCACCCCTCTTGCTGCCTGCGTTGTCTTCACTGCTGACAGGCCTCTGTGTGCACAGGCCATTCTATGCCAAGGAAACAAGGTGCTTGCTCTCCCGTTGCTAGGAGCTCCTCCTACAGCACTCTGGACCAGGGCACACGCACCTCTGGACAAGCAGACTGCAAGACAGCTGCAGCTTCGCCATCCACATAGGCCTGCAGCATTTGGCAGGGAGCCCTCTGCTAAGCACAGCTTTCCCACTCCAAAGCCTTGCAGGAGTTCGTGGATGCTCGCGCCTGCAGTGTGTTCCATCGGAGAGCACTGGATGCTGAAAACCTCCCCTGCAGCTTCCGAGCACCCTCCAACCCACGTGCCCTTGGCACCCACTCTGTTGCCGGAGGATAGTCCGAAGCAGGACTCTCTAAGCTTCTGGAGGCAGCCTGCCTGCTGCTTGGAAAGCTCCTCAGGACCTCATTTGGAGTGAGGATTCTCCTTCCATGCTTGTCGGCCGGCAGATGGTGCCAGCGCTCCACCGAAAAACTCTCTGCTTTGCCTTCAGCCAGGGATCGCCTAGCTGAGCTTCTTTGCCTCAAGCAGATACTCCATTGTGCATCCGGTCACAGAAAGAGGAGTGCCTTTCCTGAGCGGGGCTATGTTGAGGCAGTTCCCTGAAGGCCTCCTAGGGCCTTCTCTCCCCTGACACAGTCATGCAATTCAGCCCACCTGGCGGGCAAGGGTCCCCCTTGGCAGGGCTCAGGGTGCAGCCTGGGTGTGGTTTCATGGCTGGGAAAGGGCAGATCCTGAAACTGGGTGCCCAGCTGGTAATGGAGCATGATGGGCAGACCTGGCACTCCCTGCTTGCGAAGCAGGAGATATGGAGCCTCCAAGCTGCATGCAAATCCAATCCCTCATTGCCCTCTTGCTTCTTCTCTGCTGTCAAGTCTCTCTCCCCACACATGTGTCTCATCAAAAGGAGCAGGCTGCTTGCAATTCTTTGCAAAGTGCTCATCCCACAAGCCTCATTTCCTTGGAGGGGTGTGCCAATTGCCCCGGAGCCTCCAGAGGAGCTGCAGTCTCTCCAGCCACCAAGGCCTGCACTCGAGTCCATGACAGCTTGCTGCATGGAGGGCTTCGATGGGAGAGTGCCATGCATCCCTGGCAGAGATTCTTCCTCACAGTGCTTTCCATGGGGAAACACTGTGTGTGCCAAGTGTCTCCTGTGTGCAGAAAATCTCACCCCAGCGCCAGAGGTGCAGGGAATCCTCTTTGCAGCCAGAGCAAGGTTCTAGGCAGACCTCCCATGCTGGGAGAGCCTCCACTTCCCCAACTGTCCAACTGCCTCAGGAACACACTTCTAGGGAGTGTGTGCTGAAAGGCAGGGGGCTCCGAGTGAGGAACATGGATTTCAGGCAAAAACCACTGTGCTGACTATACCCCATGGAAGTCCTAGCTGAAGGCTTTCTGCACCAGGCCCAAGCTGGAATGAGCCTGCAGCCTGGCCTCCAGTCCCAGGCTTGCCCTGAGCACTGCTAGGTCGGGACCCATCCCAGCCTCAGCCTGGCCTCCCTAGGACCTGTGCTGGCCTAGGCCCCTGCCAGCAAGCAGGACCTTGATGGAACACCGTTCACTAGAGAAGGCACCTGGGTGTTTCCTGTGTGTCTCTTGCACTGCTCAGAAGCTGCAGGTCCAGAGGCTGTGCTTGCACACGGCCACAGGGGCCGGAGAACAAGAGAGTCATGAGCCCACTTTCAAGTGAGACGCCTGCTGCCCCTTATCTGCCTGCCACAAGCCCTTGCTGCCTGCGCTGTCTGCACGTCTGGCAGGCCTCAGGGTGCACAGGCCAGTCTATGCCAAGGAAACAAGGTGCTTGCTCGCCCCTTGCTAGGAGCTCCTCCTACAGCACCCTGGACCTGGGCACACACGCCCCTGGACCAGCAGCCTGCAAGGCAGCTGCTGCTTCAGCATCCACAAAGGCCTGCAGCACTTGGCAGGGAGCCTTCTGCTAAGCACAGCTTTCCCACTCCAAAGCCTTGCAGGAATTCATGGATGCTCGGGCCTGCAGTGTTTTCCATCAGAGAGTACCGGGTGCCCAAAGCCTCCCCTGCGACTTCTGAGCACCCTCCAACCCACATGCCCTTGGCACCCACCCTGTTGCCAGAGGGTAGTCCTAAGCAAGACTTTCTAAACTATTGCAGCCATGCTGCCTCCTGCTTGGAAAGCACTTCAGGAACTCATTTGCAGCGAGGTTTCTCCTCCTATGCTTGTCGGCCAGCAGATGGGGCCAGCACTCCACTGAAAAACTCTCTGCTTTACCTTCAGCCAGGGATCACCTAGCTGAGCTTCCTTGCCTCAAGCGGAAACTCCAGTGTGCATCCGGCCTACAGAAAGGAGACTGCCTTTTCCTGAGCACTGCTATGTCGTGGCAGTTCCCGGAAGGCCTCCTAGGTCCTTCTTTCCCCTGACACAGTCATGCCATTCAGCCCACCTGGCGAGCAAAGTTCCAACTTGGCAGGGCTCAGGGTGCAGCCTGGGTGTGGTTTCATAGCTGGGAAAGGGCAGATCCTGAATCTGGGTGCCCACTAGGGAATGGGGCCTGACAGGCAGAGCTGGCATTCCCTGGTTTCGAATCAGGAGGTCTGGGGACTTCAAGCTGTGTGCAAATCCCTCCCTGGCTGCCCTCTTGCTTCTTCTCTGCTGCCAAGCATCTCTCCCCACACGTGTGTCTCATTGAAAGGAGCAGGCTGCTTGCCATTCTTTGGAAAGAGCTCATCACACTAGCCTCATTTCCTTGGAGGGGTGTGCCAATTGCCCCTGAGCCTCCAGAGGAGCTGCAGTGTCTCCAGCTACCAAAGCCTGCAGCCGAGTCCATGAAAGCCTGCTGCATGGAGGGCTTCGAAGGGAGAGTGCCATGCATCCGGGATGGCGACTCTTTCTCACAGTACTTTCCGAGGGGAGAAACTGTGTTTGCCAAGTGTCTCCTGTGTGCAGAAATGCTCTCCCCAGTGCCAGAGGTGCAGGGAATCCTCTTTGCACCCAGGGCAATGTTCAAGGCAGGCGTCCCATGCTGGGTGAGCCTCCACTTGCCCTATTGTCCAACTGCCTCAGGAACACACGTCTAGCAAGTGTGGGCTAACAGGCTGTTTGGCGAGAGTTAGGAACGAGGATTGCAGGCAAAAATCACTACGCATACCATTCCCCATGGAAGTCTTAGCTGAAGGCTCTCTGCACCAGGCCCAAGCTGGAATGAGCCTGCAGCCTGGCCTCCAGTCCCAGGCTTGCCCTGGGCACTGCTAGGTCAGGAACCATCCCAGCCTCAGCGTGGCCTCCCTAGGGCCTTTGCTGGCCTAGGCCACTGCCAGCCAGCAGGACCTCGATGGAGCACCGTTCATTCGAGAAGGCCCCAGGGTGTTGCTTGCGTTTCTCTTGCACTGCTCGGAAGCTGCAAGTCCAGAGGCAGTGTGTGCACGTGGACACTGGGGCCTGAGGACAAAACAGTCATGACCCCACTTTCAAGCAGGACGCCTGCCGCCACTTAGCTGCCTGCCACCCCTCTTGCTGCCTGCGTTGTCTTCACTGCTGACAGGCCTCTGTGTGCACAGGCCATTCTATGCCAAGGAAACAAGGTGCTTGCTCTCCCGTTGCTAGGAGCTCCTCCTACAGCACTCTGGACCAGGGCACACGCACCTCTGGACAAGCAGACTGCAAGACAGCTGCAGCTTCGCCATCCACATAGGCCTGCAGCATTTGGCAGGGAGCCCTCTGCTAAGCACAGCTTTCCCACTCCAAAGCCTTGCAGGAGTTCATGGATGCTCGCGCCTGCAGTGTGTTCCATCGGAGAGCACTGGATGCTGAAAACCTCCCCTGCAGCTTCCGAGCACCCTCCAACCCACATGCCCTTGGCACCCACTCTGTTGCTGGAGGATAGTCCGAAGCAGGACTCTCTAAGCTTCTGGAGGCAGCCTGCCTGCTGCTTGGAAAGCTCCTCAGGACCTCATTTGGAGTGAGGATTCTCCTTCCATGCTTGTCGGCCGGCAGATGGTGCCAGCGCTCCACCGAAAAACTCTCTGCTTTGCCTTCAGCCAGGGATCGCCTAGCTGAGCTTCTTTGCCTCAAGCAGATACTCCATTGTGCATCCGGTCACAGAAAGAGGAGTGCCTTTCCTGAGCGGGGCTATGTTGAGGCAGTTCCCTGAAGGCCTCCTAGGGCCTTCTCTCCCCTGACACAGTCATGCAATTCAGCCCACCTGGCGGGCAAGGGTCCCCCTTGGCAGGGCTCAGGGTGCAGCCTGGGTGTGGTTTCATGGCTGGGAAAGGGCAGATCCTGAAACTGGGTGCCCAGCTGGTAATGGAGCATGATGGGCAGACCTGGCACTCCCTGCTTGCGAAGCAGGAGATATGGAGCCTCCAAGCTGCATGCAAATCCAATCCCTCATTGCCCTCTTGCTTCTTCTCTGCTGTCAAGTCTCTCTCCCCACACATGTGTCTCATCAAAAGGAGCAGGCTGCTTGCAATTCTTTGCAAAGTGCTCATCCCACAAGCCTCATTTCCTTGGAGGGGTGTGCCAATTGCCCCGGAGCCTCCAGAGGAGCTGCAGTCTCTCCAGCCACCAAGGCCTGCACTCGAGTCCATGACAGCTTGCTGCATGGAGGGCTTCGATGGGAGAGTGCCATGCATCCCTGGCAGAGATTCTTCCTCACAGTGCTTTCCATGGGGAAACACTGTGTGTGCCAAGTGTCTCCTGTGTGCAGAAAATCTCACCCCAGCGCCAGAGGTGCAGGGAATCCTCTTTGCAGCCAGAGCAAGGTTCTAGGCAGACCTCCCATGCTGGGAGAGCCTCCACTTCCCCAACTGTCCAACTGCCTCAGGAACACACTTCTAGGGAGTGTGTGCTGAAAGGCAGGGGGCTCCGAGTGAGGAACATGGATTTCAGGCAAAAACCACTGTGCTGACTATACCCCATGGAAGTCCTAGCTGAAGGCTTTCTGCACCAGGCCCAAGCTGGAATGAGCCTGCAGCCTGGCCTCCAGTCCCAGGCTTGCCCTGAGCACTGCTAGGTCGGGACCCATCCCAGCCTCAGCCTGGCCTCCCTAGGACCTGTGCTGGCCTAGGCCCCTGCCAGCAAGCAGGACCTTGATGGAACACCGTTCACTAGAGAAGGCACCTGGGTGTTTCCTGTGTGTCTCTTGCACTGCTCAGAAGCTGCAGGTCCAGAGGCTGTGCTTGCACACGGCCACAGGGGCCGGAGAACAAGAGAGTCATGAGCCCACTTTCAAGTGAGACGCCTGCTGCCCCTTATCTGCCTGCCACAAGCCCTTGCTGCCTGCGCTGTCTGCACGTCTGGCAGGCCTCAGGGTGCACAGGCCAGTCTATGCCAAGGAAACAAGGTGCTTGCTCGCCCCTTGCTAGGAGCTCCTCCTACAGCACTCTGGACCTGGGCACACACGCCCCTGGACCAGCAGCCTGCAAGGCAGCTGCTGCTTCAGCATCCACAAAGGCCTGCAGCACTTGGCAGGGAGCCTTCTGCTAAGCACAGCTTTCCCACTCCAAAGCCTTGCAGGAATTCATGGATGCTCGGGCCTGCAGTGTTTTCCATCAGAGAGCACCGGGTGCCCAAAGCCTCCCCTGCGACTTCTGAGCA
This sequence comes from Hippopotamus amphibius kiboko, assembly GCF_030028045.1. NCBI lineage: Eukaryota > Metazoa > Chordata > Mammalia > Artiodactyla > Hippopotamidae > Hippopotamus > Hippopotamus amphibius. Next base: position 111,262 of record NW_026648319.1, read on the forward strand.
CCCTCCAACCCACATGCCCTTGGCACCCACCCTGTTGCCAGAGGGTAGTCCTAAGCAAGACTTTCTAAACTATTGCAGCCATGCTGCCTCCTGCTTGGAAAGCACTTCAGGAACTCATTTGCAGCGAGGTTTCTCCTCCCATGCTTGTCGGCCAGCAGATGGGGCCAGCGCTCCACTGAAAAACTCTCTGCTTTGCCTTCAGCCAGGGATCACCTAGCTGAGCTTCCTTGCCTCAAGTGGAAACTCCAGTGTGCATCCGGCCTACAGAAAGGAGACTGCCTTTTCCTGAGCACTGCTATGTCGTGGCAGTTCCCGGAAGACCTCCTAGGTCCTTCTTTCCCCTGACACAGTCATGCCATTCAGCCCACCTGGCGAGCAAAGTTCCAAATGGCAGGGCTCAGGGTGCAGCCTGGGTGTGGTTTCATAGCTGGGAAAGGGCAGATCCTGAATCTGGGTGCCCACTAGGGAATGGGGCCTGACAGGCAGAGCTGGCATTCCCTGGTTTCGAATCAGGAGGTCTGGGGACTTCAAGCTGTGTGCAAATCCCTCCCTGGCTGCCCTCTTGCTTCTTCTCTGCTGCCAAGCATCTCTCCCCACACGTGTGTCTCATTGACAGGAGCAGGCTGCTTGCCATTCTTTGGAAAGAGCTCATCACACTAGCCTCATTTCCTTGGAGGGGTGTGCCAATTGCCCCTGAGCCTCCAGAGGAGCTGCAGTGTCTCCAGCTACCAAAGCCTGCAGCCGAGTCCATGAAAGCCTGCTGCATGGAGGGCTTCGAAGGGAGAGTGCCATGCATCCGGGATGGCGACTCTTTCTCACAGTACTTTCCGAGGGGAGAAACTGTGTTTGCCAAGTGTCTCCTGTGTGCAGAAATGCTCTCCCCAGTGCCAGAGGTGCAGGGAATCCTCTTTGCACCCAGGGCAATGTTCAAGGCAGGCGTCCCATGCTGGGTGAGCCTCCACTTGCCCTATTGTCCAACTGCCTCAGGAACACACGTCTAGCAAGTGTGGGCTAACAGGCTGTTTAGCGAGAGTTAGGAACGAGGATTGCAGGCAAAAATCACTACGCATACCATTCCCCATGGAAGTCTTAGCTGAAGGCTCTCTGCACCAGGCCCAAGCTGGAATGAGCCTGCAGCCTGGCCTCCAGTCCCAGGCTTGCCCTGGGCACTGCTAGGTCAGGAACCATCCCAGCCTCAGCCTGGCCTCCCTAGGGCCTTTGCTGGCCTAGGCCACTGCCAGCCAGCAGGACCTCGATGGAGCACCGTTCATTCGAGAAGGCCCCAGGGTGTTGCTTGCGTTTCTCTTGCACTGCTCGGAAGCTGCAAGTCCAGAGGCAGTGTGTGCACGTGGACCCTGGGGCCTGAGGACAAAACAGTCATGACCCCACTTTCAAGCAGGATGCCTGCCGCCACTTAGCTGCCTGCCACCCCTCTTGCTGCCTGCGTTGTCTTCACTGCTGACAGGCCTCTGTGTGCACAGGCCATTCTATGCCAAGGAAACAAGGTGCTTGCTCTCCCGTTGCTAGGAGCTCCTCCTACAGCACTCTGGACCAGGGCACACGCACCTCTGGACAAGCAGACTGCAAGACAGCTGCAGCTTCGCCATCCACATAGGCCTGCAGCATTTGGCAGGGAGCCCTCTGCTAAGCACAGCTTTCCCACTCCAAAGCCTTGCAGGAGTTCATGGATGCTCGCGCCTGCAGTGTGTTCCATCGGAGAGCACTGGATGCTGAAAACCTCCCCTGCAGCTTCCGAGCACCCTCCAACCCACATGCCCTTGGCACCCACTCTGTTGCCGGAGGATAGTCCGAAGCAGGACTCTCTAAGCTTCTGGAGGCAGCCTGCCTGCTGCTTGGAAAGCTCCTCAGGACCTCATTTGGAGTGAGGATTCTCCTTCCATGCTTGTCGGCCGGCAGATGGTGCCAGCGCTCCACCGAAAAACTCTCTGCTTTGCCTTCAGCCAGGGATCGCCTAGCTGAGCTTCTTTGCCTCAAGCAGATACTCCATTGTGCATCCGGTCACAGAAAGAGGAGTGCCTTTCCTGAGCGGGGCTATGTTGAGGCAGTTCCCTGAAGGCCTCCTAGGGCCTTCTCTCCCCTGACACAGTCATGCAATTCAGCCCACCTGGCGGGCAAGGGTCCCCCTTGGCAGGGCTCTGGGTGCAGCCTGGGTGTGGTTTCATGGCTGGGAAAGGGCAGATCCTGAAACTGGGTGCCCAGCTGGTAACGGAGCATGATGGGCAGACCTGGCACTCCCTGCTTGCGAAGCAGGAGATATGGAGCCTCCAAGCTGCATGCAAATCCAATCCCTCATTGCCCTCTTGCTTCTTCTCTGCTGTCAAGTCTCTCTCCCCACACATGTGTCTCATCAAAAGGAGCAGGCTGCTTGCAATTCTTTGCAAAGTGCTCATCCCACAAGCCTCATTTCCTTGGAGGGGTGTGCCAATTGCCCCGGAGCCTCCAGAGGAGCTGCAGTCTCTCCAGCCACCAAGGCCTGCACTCGAGTCCATGACAGCTTGCTGCATGGAGGGCTTCGATGGGAGAGTGCCATGCATCCCTGGCAGAGATTCTTCCTCACAGTGCTTTCCATGGGGAAACACTGTGTGTGCCAAGTGTCTCCTGTGTGCAGAAAATCTCACCCCAGCGCCAGAGGTGCAGGGAATCCTCTTTGCAGCCAGAGCAAGGTTCTAGGCAGACCTCCCATGCTGGGAGAGCCTCCACTTCCCCAACTGTCCAACTGCCTCAGGAACACACTTCTAGGGAGTGTGTGCTGAAAGGCAGGGGGCTCCGAGTGAGGAACATGGATTTCAGGCAAAAACCACTGTGCTGACTATACCCCATGGAAGTCCTAGCTGAAGGCTTTCTGCACCAGGCCCAAGCTGGAATGAGCCTGCAGCCTGGCCTCCAGTCCCAGGCTTGCCCTGAGCACTGCTAGGTCGGGACCCATCCCAGCCTCAGCCTGGCCTCCCTAGGACCTGTGCTGGCCTAGGCCCCTGCCAGCAAGCAGGACCTTGATGGAACACCGTTCACTAGAGAAGGCACCTGGGTGTTTCCTGTGTGTCTCTTGCACTGCTCAGAAGCTGCAGGTCCAGAGGCTGTGCTTGCACACGGCCACAGGGGCCGGAGAACAAGAGAGTCATGAGCCCACTTTCAAGTGAGACGCCTGCTGCCCCTTATCTGCCTGCCACAAGCCCTTGCTGCCTGCGCTGTCTGCACGTCTGGCAGGCCTCAGGGTGCACAGGCCAGTCTATGCCAAGGAAACAAGGCGCTTGCTCGCCCCTTGCTAGGAGCTCCTCCTACAGCACTCTGGACCTGGGCACACACGCCCCTGGACCAGCAGCCTGCAAGGCAGCTGCTGCTTCAGCATCCACAAAGGCCTGCAGCACTTGGCAGGGAGCCTTCTGCTAAGCACAGCTTTCCCACTCCAAAGCCTTGCAGGAATTCATGGATGCTCGGGCCTGCAGTGTTTTCCATCAGAGAGCACCGGGTGCCCAAAGCCTCCCCTGCGACTTCTGAGCACCCTCCAACCCACATGCCCTTGGCACCCACCCTGTTGCCAGAGGGTAGTCCTAAGCAAGACTTTCTAAACTATTGCAGCCATGCTGCCTCCTGCTTGGAAAGCACTTCAGGAACTCATTTGCAGCGAGGTTTCTCCTCCCATGCTTGTCGGCCAGCAGATGGGGCCAGCGCTCCACTGAAAAACTCTCTGCTTTGCCTTCAGCCAGGGATCACCTAGCTGAGCTTCCTTGCCTCAAGTGGAAACTCCAGTGTGCATCCGGCCTACAGAAAGCAGACTGCCTTTTCCTGAGCACTGCTATGTCGTGGCAGTTCCCGGAAGACCTCCTAGGTCCTTCTTTCCCCTGACACAGTCATGCCATTCAGCCCACCTGGCGAGCAAAGTTCCAAATGGCAGGGCTCAGGGTGCAGCCTGGGTGTGGTTTCATAGCTGGGAAAGGGCAGATCCTGAATCTGGGTGCCCACTAGGGAATGGGGCCTGACAGGCAGAGCTGGCATTCCCTGGTTTCGAATCAGGAGATCTGGGGACTTCAAGCTGTGTGCAAATCCCTCCCTGGCTGCCCTCTTGCTTCTTCTCTGCTGCCAAGCATCTCTCCCCACACGTGTGTCTCATTGAAAGGAGCAGGCTGCTTGCCATTCTTTGGAAAGAGCTCATCACACTAGCCTCATTTCCTTGGAGGGGTGTGCCAATTGCCCCTGAGCCTCCAGAGGAGCTGCAGTGTCTCCAGCTACCAAAGCCTGCAGCCGAGTCCATGAAAGCCTGCTGCATGGAGGGCTTCGAAGGGAGAGTGCCATGCATCCGGGATGGCGACTCTTTCTCACAGTACTTTCCGAGGGGAAAAACTGTGTTTGCCAAGTGTCTCCTGTGTGCAGAAATGCTCTCCCCAGTGCCAGAGGTGCAGGGAATCCTCTTTGCACCCAGGGCAATGTTCAAGGCAGGCGTCCCATGCTGGGAGAGCCTCCACTTGCCCTATTGTCCAACTGCCTCAGGAACACACTTCTAGCAAGTGTGGGCTAACAGGCTGTTTGGCGAGAGTTAGGAGCGAGGATGGCAGGCAAAAATCACTACGCATACCATTCCCCATGGAAGTCTTAGCTGAAGGCTCTCTGCACCAGGCCCAAGCTGGAATGAGCCTGCAGCCTGGCCTCCAGTCCCAGGCTTGCCCTGGGCACTGCTAGTTCAGGAACAACCCCAGCCTCAGCCTGGCCTCCCTAGGGCCTTTGCTGGCCTAGGCCACTGCCAGCCAGCAGGACCTCGATGGAGCACCGTTCATTCGAGAAGGCCCCAGGGTGTTGCTTGTGTTTCTCTTGCACTGCTCGGAAGCTGCAGGTCCAGAGGCAGTGTGTGCACGTGGACACTGGGGCCTGAGGACAAAACAGTCATGACCCCACTTTCAAGCAGGACGCCTGCCGCCACTTAGCTGCCTGCCACCCCTCTTGCTGCCTGCATTGTCTTCACTGCTGACAGGCCTCTGTGTGCACAGGCCATTCTATGCCAAGGAAACAAGGTGCTTGCTCTCCCGTTGCTAGAAGCTCCTCCTACAGCACTCTGGACCAGGGCACACGCACCTCTGGACAAGCAGACTGCAAGACAGCTGCAGCTTCGCCATCCACATAGGCCTGCAGCATTTGGCAGGGAGCCCTCTGCTAAGCACAGCTTTCCCACTCCAAAGCCTTGCAGGAGTTCATGGATGCTCGCGCCTGCAGTGTGTTCCATCGGAGAGCACTGGATGCTGAAAACCTCCCCTGCAGCTTCCGAGCACCCTCCAACCCACATGCCCTTGGCACCCACTCTGTTGCCGGAGGATAGTCCGAAGCAGGACTCTCTAAGCTTCTGGAGGCAGCCTGCCTGCTGCTTGGAAAGCTCCTCAGGACCTCATTTGGAGTGAGGATTCTCCTTCCATGCTTGTCAGCCGGCAGATGGTGCCAGCGCTCCACCGAAAAACTCTCTGCTTTGCCTTCAGCCAGGGATCGCCTAGCTGAGCTTCTTTGCCTCAAGCAGATACTCCATTGTGCATCCGGTCACAGAAAGAGGAGTGCCTTTCCTGAGCGGGGCTATGTTGAGGCAGTTCCCTGAAGGCCTCCTAGGGCCTTCTCTCCCCTGACACAGTCATGCAATTCAGCCCACCTGGCGGGCAAGGGTCCCCCTTGGCAGGGCTCAGGGTGCAGCCTGGGTGTGGTTTCATGGCTGGGAAAGGGCAGATCCTGAAACTGGGTGCCCAGCTGGTAATGGAGCATGATGGGCAGACCTGGCACTCCCTGCTTGCGAAGCAGGAGATATGGAGCCTCCAAGCTGCATGCAAATCCAATCCCTCATTGCCCTCTTGCTTCTTCTCGGCTGTCAAGTCTCTCTCCCCACACATGTGTCTCATCAAAAGGAGCAGGCTGCTTGCAATTCTTTGCAAAGTGCTCATCCCACAAGCCTCATTTCCTTGGAGGGGTGTGCCAATTGCCCCGGAGCCTCCAGAGGAGCTGCAGTCTCTCCAGCCACCAAGGCCTGCACTCGAGTCCATGACAGCTTGCTGCATGGAGGGCTTCGATGGGAGAGTGCCATGCATCCCTGGCAGAGATTCTTCCTCACAGTGCTTTCCATGGGGAAACACTGTGTGTGCCAAGTGTCTCCTGTGTGCAGAAAATCTCACCGCAGCGCCAGAGGTGCAGGGAATCCTCTTTGCAGCCAGAGCAAGGTTCTAGGCAGACCTCCCATGCTGGGAGAGCCTCCACTTCCCCAACTGTCCAACTGCCTCAGGAACACACTTCTAGGGAGTGTGTGCTGAAAGGCAGGGGGCTCCGAGTGAGGAACATGGATTTCAGGCAAAAACCACTGTGCTGACTATACCCCATGGAAGTCCTAGCTGAAGGCTTTCTGCACCAGGCCCAAGCTGGAATGAGCCTGCAGCCTGGCCTCCAGTCCCAGGCTTGCCCTGAGCACTGCTAGGTCGGGACCCATCCCAGCCTCAGCCTGGCCTCCCTAGGACCTGTGCTGGCCTAGGCCCCTGCCAGCAAGCAGGACCTTGATGGAACACCGTTCACTAGAGAAGGCACCTGGGTGTTTCCTGTGTGTCTCTTGCACTGCTCAGAAGCTGCAGGTCCAGAGGCTGTGCTTGCACACGGCCACAGGGGCCGGAGAACAAGAGAGTCATGAGCCCACTTTCAAGTGAGACGCCTGCTGCCCCTTATCTGCCTGCCACAAGCCCTTGCTGCCTGCGCTGTCTGCACGTCTGCAGGCCTCAGGGTGCACAGGCCAGTCTATGCCAAGGAAACAAGGTGCTTGCTCGCCCCTTGCTAGGAGCTCCTCCTACAGCACTCTGGACCTGGGCACACACGCCCCTGGACCAGCAGCCTCAAGGCAGCTGCTGCTTCAGCATCCACAAAGGCCTGCAGCACTTGGCAGGGAGCCTTCTGCTAAGCACAGCTTTCCCACTCCAAAGCCTTGCAGGAATTCATGGATGCTCGGGCCTGCAGTGTTTTCCATCAGAGAGCACCAGGTGCCCAAAGCCTCCCCTGCGACTTCTGAGCACCCTCCAACCCACATGCCCTTGGCACCCACCCTGTTGCCAGAGGGTAGACCTAAGCAGGACTTTCTAAACTATTGGAGCCATGCTGCCTCCTGCTTGGAAAGCACTTCAGGAACTCATCTGCAGCGAGGTTTCTCCTCCCATGCTTGTCGGCCAGCAGATGGGGCCAGCGCTCCACTGAAAAACTCTCTGCTTTGCCTTCAGCCAGGGATCACCTAGCTGAGCTTCCTTGCCTCAAGCGGAATCTCCAGTGTGCATCCGGCCTACAGAAAGGAGACTGCCTTTTCCTGAGCACTGCTATATCGTGGCAGTTCCCGGAAGACCTCCTAGGTCCTTCTTTCCCCTGACACAGTCATGCCATTCAGCCCACCTGGCAAGCAAAGTTCCAAATGGCAGGGCTCAGGGTGCAGCCTGGGTGTGGTTTCATAGCTGGGAAAGGGCAGATCCTGAATCTGGGTGCCCACTAGGGAATGGGGCCTGACAGGCAGAGCTGGCATTCCCTGGTTTCGAATCAGGAGGTCTGGGGACTTCAAGCTGTGTGCAAATCCCTCCCTGGCTGCCCTCTTGCTTCTTCTCTGCTGCCAAGCATCTCTCCCCACACGTGTGTCTCATTGACAGGAGCAGGCTGCTTGCCATTCTTTGGAAAGAGCTCATCACACTAGCCTCATTTCCTTGGAGGGGTGTGCCAATTGCCCCTGAGCCTCCAGAGGAGCTGCAGTGTCTCCAGCTACCAAAGCCTGCAGCCGAGTCCATGAAAGCCTGCTGCATGGAGGGCTTCGAAGGGAGAGTGCCATGCATCCGGGATGGCGACTCTTTCTCACAGTACTTTCCGAGGGGAGAAACTGTGTTTGCCAAGTGTCTCCTGTGTGCAGAAATGCTCTCCCCAGTGCCAGAGGTGCAGGGAATCCTCTTTGCACCCAGGGCAATGTTCAAGGCAGGCGTCCCATGCTGGGTGAGCCTCCACTTGCCCTATTGTCCAACTGCCTCAGGAACACACGTCTAGCAAGTGTGGGCTAACAGGCTGTTTGGCGAGAGTTAGGAACGAGGATTGCAGGCAAAAATCACTACGCATACCATTCCCCATGGAAGTCTTAGCTGAAGGCTCTCTGCACCAGGCCCAAGCTGGAATGAGCCTGCAGCCTGGCCTCCAGTCCCAGGCTTGCCCTGGGCACTGCTAGGTCAGGAACCATCCCAGCCTCAGCGTGGCCTCCCTAGGGCCTTTGCTGGCCTAGGCCACTGCCAGCCAGCAGGACCTCGATGGAGCACCGTTCATTCGAGAAGGCCCCAGGGTGTTGCTTGTGTTTCTCTTGCACTGCTCGGAAGCTGCAGGTCCAGAGGCAGTGTGTGCACGTGGACACTGGGGCCTGAGGACAAAACAGTCATGACCCCACTTTCAAGCAGGACGCCTGCCGCCACTTAGCTGCCTGCCACCCCTCTTGCTGCCTGCGTTGTCTTCACTGCTGACAGGCCTCTGTGTGCACAGGCCATTCTATGCCAAGGAAACAAGGTGCTTGCTCTCCCATTGCTAGGAGCTCCTCCTACAGCACTCTGGACCAGGGCACACGCACCTCTGGACAAGCAGACTGCAAGACAGCTGCAGCTTCGCCATCCACATAGGCCTGCAGCATTTGGCAGGGAGCCCTCTGCTAAGCACAGCTTTCCCACTCCAAAGCCTTGCAGGAGTTCATGGATGCTCGCGCCTGCAGTGTGTTCCATCGGAGAGCACTGGATGCTGAAAACCTCCCCTGCAGCTTCCGAGCACCCTCCAACCCACATGCCCTTGGCACCCACTCTGTTGCCGGAGGATAGTCCGAAGCAGGACTCTCTAAGCTTCTGGAGGCAGCCTGCCTGCTGCTTGGAAAGCTCCTCAGGACCTCATTTGGAGTGAGGATTCTCCTTCCATGCTTGTCGGCCGGCAGATGGTGCCAGCGCTCCACCGAAAAACTCTCTGCTTTGCCTTCAGCCAGGGATCGCCTAGCTGAGCTTCTTTGCCTCAAGCAGATACTCCATTGTGCATCCGGTCACAGAAAGAGGAGTGCCTTTCCTGAGCGGGGCTATGTTGAGGCAGTTCCCTGAAGGCCTCCTAGGGCCTTCTCTCCCCTGACACAGTCATGCAATTCAGCCCACCTGGCGGGCAAGGGTCCCCCTTGGCAGGGCTCAGGGTGCAGCCTGGGTGTGGTTTCATGGCTGGGAAAGGGCAGATCCTGAAACTGGGTGCCCAGCTGGTAATGGAGCATGATGGGCAGACCTGGCACTCCCTGCTTGCGAAGCAGGAGATATGGAGCCTCCAAGCTGCATGCAAATCCAATCCCTCATTGCCCTCTTGCTTCTTCTCTGCTGTCAAGTCTCTCTCCCCACACATGTGTCTCATCAAAAGGAGCAGGCTGCTTGCAATTCTTTGCAAAGTGCTCATCCCACAAGCCTCATTTCCTTGGAGGGGTGTGCCAATTGCCCCGGAGCCTCCAGAGGAGCTGCAGTCTCTCCAGCCACCAAGGCCTGCACTCGAGTCCATGACAGCTTGCTGCATGGAGGGCTTCGATGGGAGAGTGCCATGCATCCCTGGCAGAGATTCTTCCTCACAGTGCTTTCCATGGGGAAACACTGTGTGTGCCAAGTGTCTCCTGTGTGCAGAAAATCTCACCGCAGCGCCAGAGGTGCAGGGAATCCTCTTTGCAGCCAGAGCAAGGTTCTAGGCAGACCTCCCATGCTGGGAGAGCCTCCACTTCCCCAACTGTCCAACTGCCTCAGGAACACACTTCTAGGGAGTGTGTGCTGAAAGGCAGGGGGCTCCGAGTGAGGAACATGGATTTCAGGCAAAAACCACTGTGCTGACTATACCCCATGGAAGTCCTAGCTGAAGGCTTTCTGCACCAGGCCCAAGCTGGAATGAGCCTGCAGCCTGGCCTCCAGTCCCAGGCTTGCCCTGAGCACTGCTAGGTCGGGACCCATCCCAGCCTCAGCCTGGCCTCCCTAGGACCTGTGCTGGCCTAGGCCCCTGCCAGCAAGCAGGACCTTGATGGAACACCGTTCACTAGAGAAGGCACCTGGGTGTTTCCTGTGTGTCTCTTGCACTGCTCAGAAGCTGCAGGTCCAGAGGCTGTGCTTGCACACGGCCACAGGGGCCGGAGAACAAGAGAGTCATGAGCCCACTTTCAAGTGAGACGCCTGCTGCCCCTTATCTGCCTGCCACAAGCCCTTGCTGCCTGCGCTGTCTGCACGTCTGCAGGCCTCAGGGTGCACAGGCCAGTCTATGCCAAGGAAACAAGGTGCTTGCTCGCCCCTTGCTAGGAGCTCCTCCTACAGCACTCCGGACCTGGGCACACACGCCCCTGGACCAGCAGCCTCAAGGCAGCTGCTGCTTCAGCATCCACAAAGGCCTGCAGCACTTGGCAGGGAGCCTTCTGCTAAGCACAGCTTTCCCACTCCAAAGCCTTGCAGGAATTCATGGATGCTCGGGCCTGCAGTGTTTTCCATCAGAGAGCACCGGGTGCCCAAAGCCTCCCCTGCGACTTCTGAGCACCCTCCAACCCACATGCCCTTGGCACCCACCCTGTTGCCAGAGGGTAGTCCTAAGCAGGACTTTCTAAACTATTGCAGCCATGCTGCCTCCTGCTTGGAAAGCACTTCAGGAACTCATTTGCAGCGAGGTTTCTCCTCCCATGCTTGTCGGCCAGCAGATGGGGCCAGCGCTCCACTGAAAAACTCTCTGCTTTGCCTTCAGCCAGGGATCACCTAGCTGAGCTTCCTTGCCTCAAGCGGAAACTCCAGTGTGCATCCGGCCTACAGAAAGGAGACTGCCTTTTCCTGAGCACTGCTATGTCGTGGCAGCTCCCGGAAGGCCTCCTAGGTCCTTCTTTCCCCTGACACAGTCATGCCATTCAGCCCACCTGGCGAGCAAAGTTCCAACTTGGCAGGGCTCAGGGTGCAGCCTGGGTGTGGTTTCATAGCTGGGAAAGGGCAGATCCTGAATCTGGGTGCCCACTAGGGAATGGGGCCTGACAGGCAGAGCTGGCATTCCCTGGTTTCGAATCAGGAGGTCTGGGGACTTCAAGCTGTGTGCAAATCCCTCCCTGGCTGCCCTCTTGCTTCTTCTCTGCTGCCAAGCATCTCTCCCCACACGTGTGTCTCATTGAAAGGAGCAGGCTGCTTGCCATTCTTTGGAAAGAGCTCATCACACTAGCCTCATTTCCTTGGAGGGGTGTGCCAATTGCCCCTGAGCCTCCAGAGGAGCTGCAGTGTCTCCAGCTACCAAAGCCTGCAGCCGAGTCCATGAAAGCCTGCTGCATGGAGGGCTTCGAAGGGAGAGTGCCATGCATCCGGGATGGCGACTCTTTCTCACAGTACTTTCCGAGGGGAGAAACTGTGTTTGCCAAGTGTCTCCTGTGTGCAGAAATGCTCTCCCCAGTGCCAGAGGTGCAGGGAATCCTCTTTGCACCCAGGGCAATGTTCAAGGCAGGCGTCCCATGCTGGGTGAGCCTCCACTTGCCCTATTGTCCAACTGCCTCAGGAACACACGTCTAGCAAGTGTGGGCTAACAGGCTGTTTGGCGAGAGTTAGGAACGAGGATTGCAGGCAAAAATCACTACGCATACCATTCCCCATGGAAGTCTTAGCTGAAGGCTCTCTGCACCAGGCCCAAGCTGGAATGAGCCTGCAGCCTGGCCTCCAGTCCCAGGCTTGCCCTGGGCACTGCTAGGTCAGGAACCATCCCAGCCTCAGCCTGGCCTCCCTAGGGCCTTTGCTGGCCTAGGCCACTGCCAGCCAGCAGGACCTCGATGGAGCACCGTTCATTCGAGAAGGCCCCAGGGTGTTGCTTGTGTTTCTCTTGCACTGCTCGGAAGCTGCAGGTCCAGAGGCAGTGTGTGCACGTGGACACTGGGGCCTGAGGACAAAACAGTCATGACCCCACTTTCAAGCAGGACGCCTGCCGCCACTTAGCTGCCTGCCACCCCTCTTGCTGCCTGCGTTGTCTTCACTGCTGACAGGCCTCTGTGTGCACAGGCCATTCTATGCCAAGGAAACAAGGTGCTTGCTCTCCCGTTGCTAGGAGCTCCTCCTACAGCACTCTGGACCAGGGCACACGCACCTCTGGACAAGCAGACTGCAAGACAGCTGCAGCTTCGCCATCCACATAGGCCTGCAGCATTTGGCAGGGAGCCCTCTGCTAAGCACAGCTTTCCCACTCCAAAGCCTTGCAGGAGTTCGTGGATGCTCGCGCCTGCAGTGTGTTCCATCGGAGAGCACTGGATGCTGAAAACCTCCCCTGCAGCTTCCGAGCACCCTCCAACCCACGTGCCCTTGGCACCCACTCTGTTGCCGGAGGATAGTCCGAAGCAGGACTCTCTAAGCTTCTGGAGGCAGCCTGCCTGCTGCTTGGAAAGCTCCTCAGGACCTCATTTGGAGTGAGGATTCTCCTTCCATGCTTGTCGGCCGGCAGATGGTGCCAGCGCTCCACCGAAAAACTCTCTGCTTTGCCTTCAGCCAGGGATCGCCTAGCTGAGCTTCTTTGCCTCAAGCAGATACTCCATTGTGCATCCGGTCACAGAAAGAGGAGTGCCTTTCCTGAGCGGGGCTATGTTGAGGCAGTTCCCTGAAGGCCTCCTAGGGCCTTCTCTCCCCTGACACAGTCATGCAATTCAGCCCACCTGGCGGGCAAGGGTCCCCCTTGGCAGGGCTCAGGGTGCAGCCTGGGTGTGGTTTCATGGCTGGGAAAGGGCAGATCCTGAAACTGGGTGCCCAGCTGGTAATGGAGCATGATGGGCAGACCTGGCACTCCCTGCTTGCGAAGCAGGAGATATGGAGCCTCCAAGCTGCATGCAAATCCAATCCCTCATTGCCCTCTTGCTTCTTCTCTGCTGTCAAGTCTCTCTCCCCACACATGTGTCTCATCAAAAGGAGCAGGCTGCTTGCAATTCTTTGCAAAGTGCTCATCCCACAAGCCTCATTTCCTTGGAGGGGTGTGCCAATTGCCCCGGAGCCTCCAGAGGAGCTGCAGTCTCTCCAGCCACCAAGGCCTGCACTCGAGTCCATGACAGCTTGCTGCATGGAGGGCTTCGATGGGAGAGTGCCATGCATCCCTGGCAGAGATTCTTCCTCACAGTGCTTTCCATGGGGAAACACTGTGTGTGCCAAGTGTCTCCTGTGTGCAGAAATTCTCACCGCAGCGCCAGAGGTGCAGGGAATCCTCTTTGCAGCCAGAGCAAGGTTCTAGGCAGACCTCCCATGCTGGGAGAGCCTCCACTTCCCCAACTGTCCAACTGCCTCAGGAACACACTTCTAGGGAGTGTGTGCTGAAAGGCAGGGGGCTCCGAGTGAGGAACATGGATTTCAGGCAAAAACCACTGTGCTGACTATACCCCATGGAAGTCCTAGCTGAAGGCTTTCTGCACCAGGCCCAAGCTGGAATGAGCCTGCAGCCTGGCCTCCAGTCCCAGGCTTGCCCTGAGCACTGCTAGGTCGGGACCCATCCCAGCCTCAGCCTGGCCTCCCTAGGACCTGTGCTGGCCTAGGCCCCTGCCAGCAAGCAGGACCTTGATGGAACACCGTTCACTAGAGAAGGCACCTGGGTGTTTCCTGTGTGTCTCTTGCACTGCTCAGAAGCTGCAGGTCCAGAGGCTGTGCTTGCACACGGCCACAGGGGCCGGAGAACAAGAGAGTCATGAGCCCACTTTCAAGTGAGACGCCTGCTGCCCCTTATCTGCCTGCCACAAGCCCTTGCTGCCTGCGCTGTCTGCACGTCTGCAGGCCTCAGGGTGCACAGGCCAGTCTATGCCAAGGAAACAAGGTGCTTGCTCGCCCCTTGCTAGGAGCTCCTCCTACAGCACTCCGGACCTGGGCACACACGCCCCTGGACCAGCAGCCTCAAGGCAGCTGCTGCTTCAGCATCCACAAAGGCCTGCAGCACTTGGCAGGGAGCCTTCTGCTAAGCACAGCTTTCCCACTCCAAAGCCTTGCAGGAATTCATGGATGCTCGGGCCTGCAGTGTTTTCCATCAGAGAGCACCGGGTGCCCAAAGCCTCCCCTGCGACTTCTGAGCACCCTCCAACCCACATGCCCTTGGCACCCACCCTGTTGCCAGAGGGTAGTCCTAAGCAGGACTTTCTAAACTATTGCAGCCATGCTGCCTCCTGCTTGGAAAGCACTTCAGGAACTCATTTGCAGCGAGGTTTCTCCTCCCATGCTTGTCGGCCAGCAGATGGGGCCAGCGCTCCACTGAAAAACTCTCTGCTTTGCCTTCAGCCAGGGATCACCTAGCTGAGCTTCCTTGCCTCAAGCGGAAACTCCAGTGTGCATCCGGCCTACAGAAAGGAGACTGCCTTTTCCTGAGCACTGCTATGTCGTGGCAGCTCCCGGAAGGCCTCCTAGGTCCTTCTTTCCCCTGACACAGTCATGCCATTCAGCCCACCTGGCGAGCAAAGTTCCAACTTGGCAGGGCTCAGGGTGCAGCCTGGGTGTGGTTTCATAGCTGGGAAAGGGCAGATCCTGAATCTGGGTGCCCACTAGGGAATGGGGCCTGACAGGCAGAGCTGGCATTCCCTGGTTTCGAATCAGGAGGTCTGGGGACTTCAAGCTGTGTGCAAATCCCTCCCTGGCTGCCCTCTTGCTTCTTCTCTGCTGCCAAGCATCTCTCCCCACACGTGTGTCTCATTGACAGGAGCAGGCTGCTTGCCATTCTTTGGAAAGAGCTCATCACACTAGCCTCATTTCCTTGGAGGGGTGTGCCAATTGCCCCTGAGCCTCCAGAGGAGCTGCAGTGTCTCCAGCTACCAAAGCCTGCAGCCGAGTCCATGAAAGCCTGCTGCATGGAGGGCTTCGAAGGGAGAGTGCCATGCATCCGGGATGGCGACTCTTTCTCACAGTACTTTCCGAGGGGAGAAACTGTGTTTGCCAAGTGTCTCCTGTGTGCAGAAATGCTCTCCCCAGTGCCAGAGGTGCAGGGAATCCTCTTTGCACCCAGGGCAATGTTCAAGGCAGGCGTCCCATGCTGGGTGAGCCTCCACTTGCCCTATTGTCCAACTGCCTCAGGAACACACGTCTAGCAAGTGTGGGCTAACAGGCTGTTTGGCGAGAGTTAGGAACGAGGATTGCAGGCAAAAATCACTACGCATACCATTCCCCATGGAAGTCTTAGCTGAAGGCTCTCTGCACCAGGCCCAAGCTGGAATGAGCCTGCAGCCTGGCCTCCAGTCCCAGGCTTGCCCTGGGCACTGCTAGGTCAGGAACAACCCCAGCCTCAGCCTGGCCTCCCTAGGGCCTTTGCTGGCCTAGGCCACTGCCAGCCAGCAGGACCTCGATGGAGCACCGTTCATTCGAGAAGGCCCCAGGGTGTTGCTTGTGTTTCTCTTGCACTGCTCGGAAGCTGCAGGTCCAGAGGCAGTGTGTGCACGTGGACACTGGGGCCTGAGGACAAAACAGTCATGACCCCACTTTCAAGCAGGACGCCTGCCGCCACTTAGCTGCCTGCCACCCCTCTTGCTGCCTGCGTTGTCTTCACTGCTGACAGGCCTCTGTGTGCACAGGCCATTCTATGCCAAGGAAACAAGGTGCTTGCTCTCCCGTTGCTAGGAGCTCCTCCTACAGCACTCTGGACCAGGGCACACGCACCTCTGGACAAGCAGACTGCAAGACAGCTGCAGCTTCGCCATCCACATAGGCCTGCAGCATTTGGCAGGGAGCCCTCTGCTAAGCACAGCTTTCCCACTCCAAAGCCTTGCAGGAGTTCATGGATGCTCGCGCCTGCAGTGTGTTCCATCGGAGAGCACTGGATGCTGAAAACCTCCCCTGCAGCTTCCGAGCACCCTCCAACCCACATGCCCTTGGCACCCACTCTGTTGCCGGAGGATAGTCCGAAGCAGGACTCTCTAAGCTTCTGGAGGCAGCCTGCCTGCTGCTTGGAAAGCTCCTCAGGACCTCATTTGGAGTGAGGATTCTCCTTCCATGCTTGTCGGCCGGCAGATGGTGCCAGCGCTCCACCGAAAAACTCTCTGCTTTGCCTTCAGCCAGGGATCGCCTAGCTGAGCTTCTTTGCCTCAAGCAGATACTCCATTGTGCATCCGGTCACAGAAAGAGGAGTGCCTTTCCTGAGCGGGGCTATGTTGAGGCAGTTCCCTGAAGGCCTCCTAGGGCCTTCTCTCCCCTGACACAGTCATGCAATTCAGCCCACCTGGCGGGCAAGGGTCCCCCTTGGCAGGGCTCAGGGTGCAGCCTGGGTGTGGTTTCATGGCTGGGAAAGGGCAGATCCTGAAACTGGGTGCCCAGCTGGTAATGGAGCATGATGGGCAGACCTGGCACTCCCTGCTTGCGAAGCAGGAGATATGGAGCCTCCAAGCTGCATGCAAATCCAATCCCTCATTGCCCTCTTGCTTCTTCTCTGCTGTCAAGTCTCTCTCCCCACACATGTGTCTCATCAAAAGGAGCAGGCTGCTTGCAATTCTTTGCAAAGTGCTCATCCCACAAGCCTCATTTCCTTGGAGGGGTGTGCCAATTGCCCCGGAGCCTCCAGAGGAGCTGCAGTCTCTCCAGCCACCAAGGCCTGCACTCGAGTCCATGACAGCTTGCTGCATGGAGGGCTTCGATGGGAGAGTGCCATGCATCCCTGGCAGAGATTCTTCCTCACAGTGCTTTCCATGGGGAAACACTGTGTGTGCCAAGTGTCTCCTGTGTGCAGAAAATCTCACCGCAGCGCCAGAGGTGCAGGGAATCCTCTTTGCAGCCAGAGCAAGGTTCTAGGCAGACCTCCCATGCTGGGAGAGCCTCCACTTCCCCAACTGTCCAACTGCCTCAGGAACACACTTCTAGGGAGTGTGTGCTGAAAGGCAGGGGGCTCCGAGTGAGGAACATGGATTTCAGGCAAAAACCACTGTGCTGACTATACCCCATGGAAGTCCTAGCTGAAGGCTTTCTGCACCAGGCCCAAGCTGGAATGAGCCTGCAGCCTGGCCTCCAGTCCCAGGCTTGCCCTGAGCACTGCTAGGTCGGGACCCATCCCAGCCTCAGCCTGGCCTCCCTAGGACCTGTGCTGGCCTAGGCCCCTGCCAGCAAGCAGGACCTTGATGGAACACCGTTCACTAGAGAAGGCACCTGGGTGTTTCCTGTGTGTCTCTTGCACTGCTCAGAAGCTGCAGGTCCAGAGGCTGTGCTTGCACACGGCCACAGGGGCCGGAGAACAAGAGAGTCATGAGCCCACTTTCAAGTGAGACGCCTGCTGCCCCTTATCTGCCTGCCACAAGCCCTTGCTGCCTGCGCTGTCTGCACGTCTGCAGGCCTCAGGGTGCACAGGCCAGTCTATGGCAAGGAAACAAGGTGCTTGCTCGCCCCTTGCTAGGAGCTCCTCCTACAGCACTCCGGACCTGGGCACACACGCCCCTGGACCAGCAGCCTCAAGGCAGCTGCTGCTTCAGCATCCACAAAGGCCTGCAGCACTTGGCAGGGAGCCTTCTGCTAAGCACAGCTTTCCCACTCCAAAGCCTTGCAGGAATTCATGGATGCTCGGGCCTGCAGTGTTTTCCATCAGAGAGCACCGGGTGCCCAAAGCCTCCCCTGCGACTTCTGAGCACCCTCCAACCCACATGCCCTTGGCACCCACCCTGTTGCCAGAGGGTAGTCCTAAGCAGGACTTTCTAAACTATTGCAGCCATGCTGCCTCCTGCTTGGAAAGCACTTCAGGAACTCATTTGCAGCGAGGTTTCTCCTGCCATGCTTGTCGGCCAGCAGATGGGGCCAGCGCTCCACTGAAAAACTCTCTGCTTTGCCTTCAGCCAGGGATCACCTAGCTGAGCTTCCTTGCCTCAAGCGGAAACTCCAGTGTGCATCCGGCCTACAGAAAGGAGACTGCCTTTTCCTGAGCACTGCTATGTCGTGGCAGCTCCCGGAAGGCCTCCTAGGTCCTTCTTTCCCCTGACACAGTCATGCCATTCAGCCCACCTGGCGAGCAAAGTTCCAACTTGGCAGGGCTCAGGGTGCAGCCTGGGTGTGGTTTCATAGCTGGGAAAGGGCAGATCCTGAATCTGGGTGCCCACTAGGGAATGGGGCCTGACAGGCAGAGCTGGCATTCCCTGGTTTCGAATCAGGAGGTCTGGGGACTTCAAGCTGTGTGCAAATCCCTCCCTGGCTGCCCTCTTGCTTCTTCTCTGCTGCCAAGCATCTCTCCCCACACGTGTGTCTCATTGAAAGGAGCAGGCTGCTTGCCATTCTTTGGAAAGAGCTCATCACACTAGCCTCATTTCCTTGGAGGGGTGTGCCAATTGCCCCTGAGCCTCCAGAGGAGCTGCAGTGTCTCCAGCTACCAAAGCCTGCAGCCGAGTCCATGAAAGCCTGCTGCATGGAGGGCTTCGAAGGGAGAGTGCCATGCATCCGGGATGGCGACTCTTTCTCACAGTACTTTCCGAGGGGAGAAACTGTGTTTGCCAAGTGTCTCCTGTGTGCAGAAATGCTCTCCCCAGTGCCAGAGGTGCAGGGAATCCTCTTTGCACCCAGGGCAATGTTCAAGGCAGGCGTCCCATGCTGGGTGAGCCTCCACTTGCCCTATTGTCCAACTGCCTCAGGAACACACGTCTAGCAAGTGTGGGCTAACAGGCTGTTTGGCGAGAGTTAGGAACGAGGATTGCAGGCAAAAATCACTACGCATACCATTCCCCATGGAAGTCTTAGCTGAAGGCTCTCTGCACCAGGCCCAAGCTGGAATGAGCCTGCAGCCTGGCCTCCAGTCCCAGGCTTGCCCTGGGCACTGCTAGGTCAGGAACCATCCCAGCCTCAGCCTGGCCTCCCTAGGGCCTTTGCTGGCCTAGGCCACTGCCAGCCAGCAGGACCTCGATGGAGCACCGTTCATTCGAGAAGGCCCCAGGGTGTTGCTTGTGTTTCTCTTGCACTGCTCGGAAGCTGCAGGTCCAGAGGCAGTGTGTGCACGTGGACACTGGGGCCTGAGGACAAAACAGTCATGACCCCACTTTCAAGCAGGACGCCTGCCGCCACTTAGCTGCCTGCCACCCCTCTTGCTGCCTGCGTTGTCTTCACTGCTGACAGGCCTCTGTGTGCACAGGCCATTCTATGCCAAGGAAACAAGGTGCTTGCTCTCCCGTTGCTAGGAGCTCCTCCTACAGCACTCTGGACCAGGGCACACGCACCTCTGGACAAGCAGACTGCAAGACAGCTGCAGCTTCGCCATCCACATAGGCCTGCAGCATTTGGCAGGGAGCCCTCTGCTAAGCACAGCTTTCCCACTCCAAAGCCTTGCAGGAGTTCATGGATGCTCGCGCCTGCAGTGTGTTCCATCGGAGAGCACTGGATGCTGAAAACCTCCCCTGCAGCTTCCGAGCACCCTCCAACCCACATGCCCTTGGCACCCACTCTGTTGCCGGAGGATAGTCCGAAGCAGGACTCTCTAAGCTTCTGGAGGCAGCCTGCCTGCTGCTTGGAAAGCTCCTCAGGACCTCATTTGGAGTGAGGATTCTCCTTCCATGCTTGTCGGCCGGCAGATGGTGCCAGCGCTCCACCGAAAAACTCTCTGCTTTGCCTTCAGCCAGGGATCGCCTAGCTGAGCTTCTTTGCCTCAAGCAGATACTCCATTGTGCATCCGGTCACAGAAAGAGGAGTGCCTTTCCTGAGCGGGGCTATGTTGAGGCAGTTCCCTGAAGGCATCCTAGGGCCTTCTCTCCCCTGACACAGTCATGCAATTCAGCCCACCTGGCGGGCAAGGGTCCCCCTTGGCAGGGCTCAGGGTGCAGCCTGGGTGTGGTTTCATGGCTGGGAAAGGGCAGATCCTGAAACTGGGTGCCCAGCTGGTAATGGAGCATGATGGGCAGACCTGGCACTCCCTGCTTGCGAAGCAGGAGATATGGAGCCTCCAAGCTGCATGCAAATCCAATCCCTCATTGCCCTCTTGCTTCTTCTCTGCTGTCAAGTCTCTCTCCCCACACATGTGTCTCATCAAAAGGAGCAGGCTGCTTGCAATTCTTTGCAAAGTGCTCATCCCACAAGCCTCATTTCCTTGGAGGGGTGTGCCAATTGCCCCGGAGCCTCCAGAGGAGCTGCAGTCTCTCCAGCCACCAAGGCCTGCACTCGAGTCCATGACAGCTTGCTGCATGGAGGGCTTCGATGGGAGAGTGCCATGCATCCCTGGCAGAGATTCTTCCTCACAGTGCTTTCCATGGGGAAACACTGTGTGTGCCAAGTGTCTCCTGTGTGCAGAAAATCTCACCGCAGCGCCAGAGGTGCAGGGAATCCTCTTTGCAGCCAGAGCAAGGTTCTAGGCAGACCTCCCATGCTGGGAGAGCCTCCACTTCCCCAACTGTCCAACTGCCTCAGGAACACACTTCTAGGGAGTGTGTGCTGAAAGGCAGGGGGCTCCGAGTGAGGAACATGGATTTCAGGCAAAAACCACTGTGCTGACTATACCCCATGGAAGTCCTAGCTGAAGGCTTTCTGCACCAGGCCCAAGCTGGAATGAGCCTGCAGCCTGGCCTCCAGTCCCAGGCTTGCCCTGAGCACTGCTAGGTCGGGACCCATCCCAGCCTCAGCCTGGCCTCCCTAGGACCTGTGCTGGCCTAGGCCCCTGCCAGCAAGCAGGACCTTGATGGAACACCGTTCACTAGAGAAGGCACCTGGGTGTTTCCTGTGTGTCTCTTGCACTGCTCAGAAGCTGCAGGTCCAGAGGCTGTGCTTGCACACGGCCACAGGGGCCGGAGAACAAGAGAGTCATGAGCCCACTTTCAAGTGAGACGCCTGCTGCCCCTTATCTGCCTGCCACAAGCCCTTGCTGCCTGCGCTGTCTGCACGTCTGCAGGCCTCAGGGTGCACAGGCCAGTCTATGCCAAGGAAACAAGGTGCTTGCTCGCCCCTTGCTAGGAGCTCCTCCTACAGCACTCCGGACCTGGGCACACACGCCCCTGGACCAGCAGCCTCAAGGCAGCTGCTGCTTCAGCATCCACAAAGGCCTGCAGCACTTGGCAGGGAGCCTTCTGCTAAGCACAGCTTTCCCACTCCAAAGCCTTGCAGGAATTCATGGATGCTCGGGCCTGCAGTGTTTTCCATCAGAGAGCACCGGGTGCCCAAAGCCTCCCCTGCGACTTCTGAGCACCCTCCAACCCACATGCCCTTGGCACCCACCCTCTTGCCAGAGGGTAGTCCTAAGCAGGACTTTCTAAACTATTGCAGCCATGCTGCCTCCTGCTTGGAAAGCACTTCAGGAACTCATTTGCAGCGAGGTTTCTCCTGCCATGCTTGTCGGCCAGCAGATGGGGCCAGCGCTCCACTGAAAAACTCTCTGCTTTGCCTTCAGCCAGGGATCACCTAGCTGAGCTTCCTTGCCTCAAGCGGAAACTCCAGTGTGCATCCGGCCTACAGAAAGGAGACTGCCTTTTCCTGAGCACTGCTATGTCGTGGCAGCTCCCGGAAGGCCTCCTAGGTCCTTCTTTCCCCTGACACAGTCATGCCATTCAGCCCACCTGGCGAGCAAAGTTCCAACTTGGCAGGGCTCAGGGTGCAGCCTGGGTGTGGTTTCATAGCTGGGAAAGGGCAGATCCTGAATCTGGGTGCCCACTAGGGAATGGGGCCTGACAGGCAGAGCTGGCATTCCCTGGTTTCGAATCAGGAGGTCTGGGGACTTCAAGCTGTGTGCAAATCCCTCCCTGGCTGCCCTCTTGCTTCTTCTCTGCTGCCAAGCATCTCTCCCCACACGTGTGTCTCATTGAAAGGAGCAGGCTGCTTGCCATTCTTTGGAAAGAGCTCATCACACTAGCCTCATTTCCTTGGAGGGGTGTGCCAATTGCCCCTGAGCCTCCAGAGGAGCTGCAGTGTCTCCAGCTACCAAAGCCTGCAGCCGAGTCCATGAAAGCCTGCTGCATGGAGGGCTTCGAAGGGAGAGTGCCATGCATCCGGGATGGCGACTCTTTCTCACAGTACTTTCCGAGGGGAGAAACTGTGTTTGCCAAGTGTCTCCTGTGTGCAGAAATGCTCTCCCCAGTGCCAGAGGTGCAGGGAATCCTCTTTGCACCCAGGGCAATGTTCAAGGCAGGCGTCCCATGCTGGGTGAGCCTCCACTTGCCCTATTGTCCAACTGCCTCAGGAACACACGTCTAGCAAGTGTGGGCTAACAGGCTGTTTGGCGAGAGTTAGGAACGAGGATTGCAGGCAAAAATCACTACGCATACCATTCCCCATGGAAGTCTTAGCTGAAGGCTCTCTGCACCAGGCCCAAGCTGGAATGAGCCTGCAGCCTGGCCTCCAGTCCCAGGCTTGCCCTGGGCACTGCTAGGTCAGGAACCATCCCAGCCTCAGCGTGGCCTCCCTAGGGCCTTTGCTGGCCTAGGCCACTGCCAGCCAGCAGGACCTCGATGGAGCACCGTTCATTCGAGAAGGCCCCAGGGTGTTGCTTGTGTTTCTCTTGCACTGCTCGGAAGCTGCAGGTCCAGAGGCAGTGTGTGCACGTGGACACTGGGGCCTGAGGACAAAACAGTCATGACCCCACTTTCAAGCAGGACGCCTGCCGCCACTTAGCTGCCTGCCACCCCTCTTGCTGCCTGCGTTGTCTTCACTGCTGACAGGCCTCTGTGTGCACAGGCCATTCTATGCCAAGGAAACAAGGTGCTTGCTCTCCCGTTGCTAGGAGCTCCTCCTACAGCACTCTGGACCAGGGCACACGCACCTCTGGACAAGCAGACTGCAAGACAGCTGCAGCTTCGCCATCCACATAGGCCTGCAGCATTTGGCAGGGAGCCCTCTGCTAAGCACAGCTTTCCCACTCCAAAGCCTTGCAGGAGTTCATGGACGCTCGCGCCTGCAGTGTGTTCCATCGGAGAGCACTGGATGCTGAAAACCTCCCCTGCAGCTTCCGAGCACCCTCCAACCCACATGTCCTTGGCACCCACTCTGTTGCCGGAGGATAGTCCGAAGCAGGACTCTCTAAGCTTCTGGAGGCAGCCTGCCTGCTGCTTGGAAAGCTCCTCAGGACCTCATTTGGAGTGAGGATTCTCCTTCCATGCTTGTCGGCCGGCAGATGGTGCCAGCGCTCCACCGAAAAACTCCCTGCTTTGCCTTCAGCCAGGGATCGCCTAGCTGAGCTTCTTTGCCTCAAGCAGATACTCCATTGTGCATCCGGTCACAGAAAGAGGAGTGCCTTTCCTGAGCGGGGCTATGTTGAGGCAGTTCCCTGAAGGCCTCCTAGGGCCTTCTCTCCCCTGACACAGTCATGCAATTCAGCCCACCTGGCGGGCAAGGGTCCCCCTTGGCAGGGCTCAGGGTGCAGCCTGGGTGTGGTTTCATGGCTGGGAAAGGGCAGATCCTGAAACTGGGTGCCCAGCTGGTAATGGAGCATGATGGGCAGACCTGGCACTCCCTGCTTGCGAAGCAGGAGATATGGAGCCTCCAAGCTGCATGCAAATCCAATCCCTCATTGCCCTCTTGCTTCTTCTCTGCTGTCAAGTCTCTCTCCCCACACATGTGTCTCATCAAAAGGAGCAGGCTGCTTGCAATTCTTTGCAAAGTGCTCATCCCACAAGCCTCATTTCCTTGGAGGGGTGTGCCAATTGCCCCGGAGCCTCCAGAGGAGCTGCAGTCTCTCCAGCCACCAAGGCCTGCACTCGAGTCCATGACAGCTTGCTGCATGGAGGGCTTCGATGGGAGAGTGCCATGCATCCCTGGCAGAGATTCTTCCTCACAGTGCTTTCCATGGGGAAACACTGTGTGTGCCAAGTGTCTCCTGTGTGCAGAAAATCTCACCGCAGCGCCAGAGGTGCAGGGAATCCTCTTTGCAGCCAGAGCAAGGTTCTAGGCAGACCTCCCATGCTGGGAGAGCCTCCACTTCCCCAACTGTCCAACTGCCTCAGGAACACACTTCTAGGGAGTGTGTGCTGAAAGGCAGGGGGCTCCGAGTGAGGAACATGGATTTCAGGCAAAAACCACTGTGCTGACTATACCCCATGGAAGTCCTAGCTGAAGGCTTTCTGCACCAGGCCCAAGCTGGAATGAGCCTGCAGCCTGGCCTCCAGTCCCAGGCTTGCCCTGAGCACTGCTAGGTCGGGACCCATCCCAGCCTCAGCCTGACCTCCCTAGGACCTGTGCTGGCCTAGGCCCCTGCCAGCAAGCAGGACCTTGATGGAACACCGTTCACTAGAGAAGGCACCTGGGTGTTTCCTGTGTGTCTCTTGCACTGCTCAGAAGCTGCAGGTCCAGAGGCTGTGCTTGCACACGGCCACAGGGGCCGGAGAACAAGAGAGTCATGAGCCCACTTTCAAGTGAGACGCCTGCTGCCCCTTATCTGCCTGCCACAAGCCCTTGCTGCCTGCGCTGTCTGCACGTCTGCAGGCCTCAGGGTGCACAGGCCAGTCTATGCCAAGGAAACAAGGTGCTTGCTCGCCCCTTGCTAGGAGCTCCTCCTACAGCACTCCGGACCTGGGCACACACGCCCCTGGACCAGCAGCCTCAAGGCAGCTGCTGCTTCAGCATCCACAAAGGCCTGCAGCACTTGGCAGGGAGCCTTCTGCTAAGCACAGCTTTCCCACTCCAAAGCCTTGCAGGAATTCATGGATGCTCGGGCCTGCAGTGTTTTCCATCAGAGAGCACCGGGTGCCCAAAGCCTCCCCTGCGACTTCTGAGCACCCTCCAACCCACATGCCCTTGGCACCCACCCTGTTGCCAGAGGGTAGTCCTAAGCAGGACTTTCTAAACTATTGCAGCCATGCTGCCTCCTGCTTGGAAAGCACTTCAGGAACTCATTTGCAGCGAGGTTTCTCCTCCCATGCTTGTCGGCCAGCAGATGGGGCCAGCGCTCCACTGAAAAACTCTCTGCTTTGCCTTCAGCCAGGGATCACCTAGCTGAGCTTCCTTGCCTCAAGCGGAAACTCCAGTGTGCATCCGGCCTACAGAAAGGAGACTGCCTTTTCCTGAGCACTGCTATGTCGTGGCAGCTCCCGGAAGGCCTCCTAGGTCCTTCTTTCCCCTGACACAGTCATGCCATTCAGCCCACCTGGCGAGCAAAGTTCCAACTTGGCAGGGCTCAGGGTGCAGCCTGGGTGTGGTTTCATAGCTGGGAAAGGGCAGATCCTGAATCTGGGTGCCCACTAGGGAATGGGGCCTGACAGGCAGAGCTGGCATTCCCTGGTTTCGAATCAGGAGGTCTGGGGACTTCAAGCTGTGTGCAAATCCCTCCCTGGCTGCCCTCTTGCTTCTTCTCTGCTGCCAAGCATCTCTCCCCACACGTGTGTCTCATTGAAAGGAGCAGGCTGCTTGCCATTCTTTGGAAAGAGCTCATCACACTAGCCTCATTTCCTTGGAGGGGTGTGCCAATTGCCCCTGAGCCTCCAGAGGAGCTGCAGTGTCTCCAGCTACCAAAGCCTGCAGCCGAGTCCATGAAAGCCTGCTGCATGGAGGGCTTCGAAGGGAGAGTGCCATGCATCCGGGATGGCGACTCTTTCTCACAGTACTTTCCGAGGGGAGAAACTGTGTTTGCCAAGTGTCTCCTGTGTGCAGAAATGCTCTCCCCAGTGCCAGAGGTGCAGGGAATCCTCTTTGCACTCAGGGCAATGTTCAAGACAGGCGTCCCATGCTGGGTGAGCCTCCACTTGCCCTATTGTCCAACTGCCTCAGGAACACACGTCTAGCAAGTGTGGGCTAACAGGCTGTTTGGCGAGAGTTAGGAACGAGGATAGCAGGCAAAAATCAGTACGCATACCATTCCCCATGGAAGTCTTAGCTGAAGGCTCTCTGCACCAGGCCCAAGCTGGAATGAGCCTGCAGCCTGGCCTCCAGTCCCAGGCTTGCCCTGGGCACTGCTAGGTCAGGAACCATCCCAGCCTCAGCCTGGCCTCCCTAGGGCCTTTGCTGGCCTAGGCCACTGCCAGCCAGCAGGACCTCGATGGAGCACCGTTCATTCGAGAAGGCCCCAGGGTGTTGCTTGTGTTTCTCTTGCACTGCTCGGAAGCTGCAGGTCCAGAGGCAGTGTGTGCACGTGGACACTGGGGCCTGAGGACAAAACAGTCATGACCCCACTTTCAAGCAGGACGCCTGCCGCCACTTAGCTGCCTGCCACCCCTCTTGCTGCCTGCGTTGTCTTCACTGCTGACAGGCCTCTGTGTGCACAGGCCATTCTATGCCAAGGAAACAAGGTGCTTGCTCTCCCGTTGCTAGGAGCTCCTCCTACAGCACTCTGGACCAGGGCACACGCACCTCTGGACAAGCAGACTGCAAGACAGCTGCAGCTTCGCCATCCACATAGGCCTGCAGCATTTGGCAGGGAGCCCTCTGCTAAGCACAGCTTTCCCACTCCAAAGCCTTGCAGGAGTTCATGGATGCTCGCGCCTGCAGTGTGTTCCATCGGAGAGCACTGGATGCTGAAAACCTCCCCTGCAGCTTCCGAGCACCCTCCAACCCACATGCCCTTGCCACCCACTCTGTTGCCGGAGGATAGTCCGAAGCAGGACTCTCTAAGCTTCTGGAGGCAGCCTGCCTGCTGCTTGGAAAGCTCCTCAGGACCTCATTTGGAGTGAGGATTCTCCTTCCATGCTTGTCGGCCGGCAGATGGTGCCAGCGCTCCACCGAAAAACTCTCTGCTTTGCCTTCAGCCAGGGATCGCCTAGCTGAGCTTCTTTGCCTCAAGCAGATACTCCATTGTGCATCCGGTCACAGAAAGAGGAGTGCCTTTCCTGAGCGGGGCTATGTTGAGGCAGTTCCCTGAAGGCCTCCTAGGGCCTTCTCTCCCCTGACACAGTCATGCAATTCAGCCCACCTGGCGGGCAAGGGTCCCCCTTGGCAGGGCTCAGGGTGCAGCCTGGGTGTGGTTTCATGGCTGGGAAAGGGCAGATCCTGAAACTGGGTGCCCAGCTGGTAATGGAGCATGATGGGCAGACCTGGCACTCCCTGCTTGCGAAGCAGGAGATATGGAGCCTCCAAGCTGCATGCAAATCCAATCCCTCATTGCCCTCTTGCTTCTTCTCGGCTGTCAAGTCTCTCTCCCCACACATGTGTCTCATCAAAAGGAGCAGGCTGCTTGCAATTCTTTGCAAAGTGCTCATCCCACAAGCCTCATTTCCTTGGAGGGGTGTGCCAATTGCCCCGGAGCCTCCAGAGGAGCTGCAGTCTCTCCAGCCACCAAGGCCTGCACTCGAGTCCATGACAGCTTGCTGCATGGAGGGCTTCGATGGGAGAGTGCCATGCATCCCTGGCAGAGATTCTTCCTCACAGTGCTTTCCATGGGGAAACACTGTGTGTGCCAAGTGTCTCCTGTGTGCAGAAAATCTCACCCCAGTGCCAGAGGTGCAGGGAATCCTCTTTGCAGCCAGAGCAAGGTTCTAGGCAGACCTCCCATGCTGGGAGAGCCTCCACTTCCCCAACTGTCCAACTGCCTCAGGAACACATTTCTAGGGAGTGTGTGCTGAAAGGCAGGGGGCTCCGAGTGAGGAACATGGATTTCAGGCAAAAACCACTGTGCTGACTATACCCCATGGAAGTCCTAGCTGAAGGCTTTCTGCACCAGGCCCAAGCTGGAATGAGCCTGCAGCCTGGCCTCCAGTCCCAGGCTTGCCCTGAGCACTGCTAGGTCGGGACCCATCCCAGCCTCAGCCTGGCCTCCCTAGGACCTGTGCTGGCCTAGGCCCCTGCCAGCAAGCAGGACCTTGATGGAACACCGTTCACTAGAGAAGGCACCTGGGTGTTTCCTGTGTGTCTCTTGCACTGCTCAGAAGCTGCAGGTCCAGAGGCTGTGCTTGCACACGGCCACAGGGGCCGGAGAACAAGAGAGTCATGAGCCCACTTTCAAGTGAGACGCCTGCTGCCCCTTATCTGCCTGCCACAAGCCCTTGCTGCCTGCGCTGTCTGCACGTCTGCAGGCCTCAGGGTGCACAGGCCAGTCTATGCCAAGGAAACAAGGTGCTTGCTCGCCCCTTGCTAGGAGCTCCTCCTACAGCACTCCGGACCTGGGCACACACTCCCCTGGACCAGCAGCCTCAAGGCAGCTGCTGCTTCAGCATCCACAAAGGCCTGCAGCACTTGGCAGGGAGCCTTCTGCTAAGCACAGCTTTCCCACTCCAAAGCCTTGCAGGAATTCATGGATGCTCGGGCCTGCAGTGTTTTCCATCAGAGAGCACCGGGTGCCCAAAGCCTCCCCTGCGACTTCTGAGCACCCTCCAACCCACATGCCCTTGGCACCCACCCTGTTGCCAGAGGGTAGTCCTAAGCAGGACTTTCTAAACTATTGCAGCCATGCTGCCTCCTGCTTGGAAAGCACTTCAGGAACTCATTTGCAGCGAGGTTTCTCCTCCCATGCTTGTCGGCCAGCAGATGGGGCCAGCGCTCCACTGAAAAACTCTCTGCTTTGCCTTCAGCCAGGGATCACCTAGCTGAGCTTCCTTGCCTCAAGCGGAAACTCCAGTGTGCATCCGGCCTACAGAAAGGAGACTGCCTTTTCCTGAGCACTGCTATGTCGTGGCAGCTCCCGGAAGGCCTCCTAGGTCCTTCTTTCCCCTGACACAGTCATGCCATTCAGCCCACCTGGCGAGCAAAGTTCCAACTTGGCAGGGCTCAGGGTGCAGCCTGGGTGTGGTTTCATAGCTGGGAAAGGGCAGATCCTGAATCTGGGTGCCCACTAGGGAATGGGGCCTGACAGGCAGAGCTGGCATTCCCTGGTTTCGAATCAGGAGGTCTGGGGACTTCAAGCTGTGTGCAAATCCCTCCCTGGCTGCCCTCTTGCTTCTTCTCTGCTGCCAAGCATCTCTCCCCACACGTGTGTCTCATTGAAAGGAGCAGGCTGCTTGCCATTCTTTGGAAAGAGCTCATCACACTAGCCTCATTTCCTTGGAGGGGTGTGCCAATTGCCCCTGAGCCTCCAGAGGAGCTGCAGTGTCTCCAGCTACCAAAGCCTGCAGCCGAGTCCATGAAAGCCTGCTGCATGGAGGGCTTCGAAGGGAGAGTGCCATGCATCCGGGATGGCGACTCTTTCTCACAGTACTTTCCGAGGGGAGAAACTGTGTTTGCCAAGTGTCTCCTGTGTGCAGAAATGCTCTCCCCAGTGCCAGAGGTGCGG
Source organism: Hippopotamus amphibius kiboko (assembly GCF_030028045.1). NCBI lineage: Eukaryota > Metazoa > Chordata > Mammalia > Artiodactyla > Hippopotamidae > Hippopotamus > Hippopotamus amphibius. The sequence continues at coordinate 140,305 of NW_026648319.1, forward strand.
GGAATCCTCTTTGCACCCAGGGCAATGTTCAAGGCAGGCGTCCCATGCTGGGTGAGCCTCCACTTGCCCTATTGTCCAACTGCCTCAGGAACACACGTCTAGCAAGTGTGGGCTAACAGGCTGTTTGGCGAGAGTTAGGAACGAGGATTGCAGGCAAAAATCACTACGCATACCATTCCCCATGGAAGTCTTAGCTGAAGGCTCTCTGCACCAGGCCCAAGCTGGAATGAGCCTGCAGCCTGGCCTCCAGTCCCAGGCTTGCCCTGGGCACTGCTAGGTCAGGAACCATCCCAGCCTCAGCCTGGCCTCCCTAGGGCCTTTGCTGGCCTAGGCCACTGCCAGCCAGCAGGACCTCGATGGAGCACCGTTCATTCGAGAAGGCCCCAGGGTGTTGCTTGTGTTTCTCTTGCACTGCTCGGAAGCTGCAGGTCCAGAGGCAGTGTGTGCACGTGGACACTGGGGCCTGAGGACAAAACAGTCATGACCCCACTTTCAAGCAGGACGCCTGCCGCCACTTAGCTGCCTGCCACCCCTCTTGCTGCCTGCGTTGTCTTCACTGCTGACAGGCCTCTGTGTGCACAGGCCATTCTATGCCAAGGAAACAAGGTGCTTGCTCTCCCGTTGCTAGGAGCTCCTCCTACAGCACTCTGGACCAGGGCACACGCACCTCTGGACAAGCAGACTGCAAGACAGCTGCAGCTTCGCCATCCACATAGGCCTGCAGCATTTGGCAGGGAGCCCTCTGCTAAGCACAGCTTTCCCACTCCAAAGCCTTGCAGGAGTTCATGGATGCTCGCGCCTGCAGTGTGTTCCATCGGAGAGCACTGGATGCTGAAAACCTCCCCTGCAGCTTCCGAGCACCCTCCAACCCACATGCCCTTGGCACCCACTCTGTTGCCGGAGGATAGTCCGAAGCAGGACTCTCTAAGCTTCTGGAGGCAGCCTGCCTGCTGCTTGGAAAGCTCCTCAGGACCTCATTTGGAGTGAGGATTCTCCTTCCATGCTTGTCGGCCGGCAGATGGTGCCAGCGCTCCACCGAAAAACTCTCTGCTTTGCCTTCAGCCAGGGATCGCCTAGCTGAGCTTCTTTGCCTCAAGCAGATACTCCATTGTGCATCCGGTCACAGAAAGAGGAGTGCCTTTCCTGAGCGGGGCTATGTTGAGGCAGTTCCCTGAAGGCCTCCTAGGGCCTTCTCTCCCCTGACACAGTCATGCAATTCAGCCCACCTGGCGAGCAAGGGTCCCCCTTGGCAGGGCTCAGGGTGCAGCCTGGGTGTGGTTTCATGGCTGGGAAAGGGCAGATCCTGAAACTGGGTGCCCAGCTGGTAATGGAGCATGATGGGCAGACCTGGCACTCCCTGCTTGCGAAGCAGGAGATATGGAGCCTCCAAGCTGCATGCAAATCCAATCCCTCATTGCCCTCTTGCTTCTTCTCGGCTGTCAAGTCTCTCTCCCCACACATGTGTCTCATCAAAAGGAGCAGGCTGCTTGCAATTCTTTGCAAAGTGCTCATCCCACAAGCCTCATTTCCTTGGAGGGGTGTGCCAATTGCCCCGGAGCCTCCAGAGGAGCTGCAGTCTCTCCAGCCACCAAGGCCTGCACTCGAGTCCATGACAGCTTGCTGCATGGAGGGCTTCGATGGGAGAGTGCCATGCATCCCTGGCAGAGATTCTTCCTCACAGTGCTTTCCATGGGGAAACACTGTGTGTGCCAAGTGTCTCCTGTGTGCAGAAAATCTCACCCCAGTGCCAGAGGTGCAGGGAATCCTCTTTGCAGCCAGAGCAAGGTTCTAGGCAGACCTCCCATGCTGGGAGAGCCTCCACTTCCCCAACTGTCCAACTGCCTCAGGAACACATTTCTAGGGAGTGTGTGCTGAAAGGCAGGGGGCTCCGAGTGAGGAACATGGATTTCAGGCAAAAACCACTGTGCTGACTATACCCCATGGAAGTCCTAGCTGAAGGCTTTCTGCACCAGGCCCAAGCTGGAATGAGCCTGCAGCCTGGCCTCCAGTCCCAGGCTTGCCCTGAGCACTGCTAGGTCGGGACCCATCCCAGCCTCAGCCTGGCCTCCCTAGGACCTGTGCTGGCCTAGGCCCCTGCCAGCAAGCAGGACCTTGATGGAACACCGTTCACTAGAGAAGGCACCTGGGTGTTTCCTGTGTGTCTCTTGCACTGCTCAGAAGCTGCAGGTCCAGAGGCTGTGCTTGCACACGGCCACAGGGGCCGGAGAACAAGAGAGTCATGAGCCCACTTTCAAGTGAGACACCTGCTGCCCCTTATCTGCCTGCCACAAGCCCTTGCTGCCTGTGCTGTCTGCACGTCTGCAGGCCTCAGGGTGCACAGGCCAGTCTATGCCAAGGAAACAAGGTGCTTGCTCGCCCCTTGCTAGGAGCTCCTCCTACAGCACTCCGGACCTGGGCACACACGCCCCTGGACCAGCAGCCTCAAGGCAGCTGCTGCTTCAGCATCCACAAAGGCCTGCAGCACTTGGCAGGGAGCCTTCTGCTAAGCACAGCTTTCCCACTCCAAAGCCTTGCAGGAATTCATGGATGCTCGGGCCTGCAGTGTTTTCCATCAGAGAGCACCGGGTGCCCAAAGCCTCCCCTGCGACTTCTGAGCACCCTCCAACCCACATGCCCTTGGCACCCACCCTGTTGCCAGAGGGTAGTCCTAAGCAGGACTTTCTAAACTATTGCAGCCATGCTGCCTCCTGCTTGGAAAGCACTTCAGGAACTCATTTGCAGCGAGGTTTCTCCTCCCATGCTTGTCGGCCAGCAGATGGGGCCAGCGCTCCACTGAAAACCTCTCTGCTTTGCCTTCAGCCAGGGATCACCTAGCTGAGCTTCCTTGCCTCAAGCGGAAACTCCAGTGTGCATCCGGCCTACAGAAAGGAGACTGCCTTTTCCTGAGCACTGCTATGTCGTGGCAGCTCCCGGAAGGCCTCCTAGGTCCTTCTTTCCCCTGACACAGTCATGCCATTCAGCCCACCTGGCGAGCAAAGTTCCAACTTGGCAGGGCTCAGGGTGCAGCCTGGGTGTGGTTTCATAGCTGGGAAAGGGCAGATCCTGAATCTGGGTGCCCACTAGGGAATGGGGCCTGACAGGCAGAGCTGGCATTCCCTGGTTTCGAATCAGGAGGTCTGGGGACTTCAAGCTGTGTGCAAATCCCTCCCTGGCTGCCCTCTTGCTTCTTCTCTGCTGCCAAGCATCTCTCCCCACACGTGTGTCTCATTGAAAGGAGCAGGCTGCTTGCCATTCTTTGGAAAGAGCTCATCACACTAGCCTCATTTCCTTGGAGGGGTGTGCCAATTGCCCCTGAGCCTCCAGAGGAGCTGCAGTGTCTCCAGCTACCAAAGCCTGCAGCCGAGTCCATGAAAGCCTGCTGCATGGAGGGCTTCAAAGGGAGAGTGCCATGCATCCGGGATGGCGACTCTTTCTCACAGTACTTTCCGAGGGGAGAAACTGTGTTTGCCAAGTGTCTCCTGTGTGCAGAAATGCTCTCCCCAGTGCCAGAGGTGCAGGGAATCCTCTTTGCACCCAGGGCAATGTTCAAGGCAGGCGTCCCATGCTGGGTGAGCCTCCACTTGCCCTATTGTCCAACTGCCTCAGGAACACACGTCTAGCAAGTGTGGGCTAACAGGCTGTTTGGCGAGAGTTAGGAACGAGGATTGCAGGCAAAAATCACTACGCATACCATTCCCCATGGAAGTCTTAGCTGAAGGCTCTCTGCACCAGGCCCAAGCTGGAATGAGCCTGCAGCCTGGCCTCCAGTCCCAGGCTTGCCCTGGGCACTGCTAGGTCAGGAACCATCCCAGCCTCAGCGTGGCCTCCCTAGGGCCTTTGCTGGCCTAGGCCACTGCCAGCCAGCAGGACCTCGATGGAGCACCGTTCATTCGAGAAGGCCCCAGGGTGTTGCTTGTGTTTCTCTTGCACTGCTCGGAAGCTGCAGGTCCAGAGGCAGTGTGTGCACGTGGACACTGGGGCCTGAGGACAAAACAGTCATGACCCCACTTTCAAGCAGGACGCCTGCCGCCACTTAGCTGCCTGCCACCCCTCTTGCTGCCTGCGTTGTCTTCACTGCTGACAGGCCTCTGTGTGCACAGGCCATTCTATGCCAAGGAAACAAGGTGCTTGCTCTCCCGTTGCTAGGAGCTCCTCCTACAGCACTCTGGACCAGGGCACACGCACCTCTGGACAAGCAGACTGCAAGACAGCTGCAGCTTCGCCATCCACATAGGCCTGCAGCATTTGGCAGGGAGCCCTCTGCTAAGCACAGCTTTCCCACTCCAAAGCCTTGCAGGAGTTCATGGATGCTCGCGCCTGCAGTGTGTTCCATCGGAGAGCACTGGATGCTGAAAACCTCCCCTGCAGCTTCCGAGCACCCTCCAACCCACATGCCCTTGGCACCCACTCTGTTGCCGGAGGATAGTCCGAAGCAGGACTCTCTAAGCTTCTGGAGGCAGCCTGCCTGCTGCTTGGAAAGCTCCTTAGGACCTCATTTGGAGTGAGGATTCTCCTTCCATGCTTGTCGGCCGGCAGATGGTGCCAGCGCTCCACCGAAAAACTCTCTGCTTTGCCTTCAGCCAGGGATCGCCTAGCTGAGCTTCTTTGCCTCAAGCAGATACTCCATTGTGCATCCGGTCACAGAAAGAGGAGTGCCTTTCCTGAGCGGGGCTATGTTGAGGCAGTTCCCTGAAGGCCTCCTAGGGCCTTCTCTCCCCTGACACAGTCATGCAATTCAGCCCACCTGGCGGGCAAGGGTCCCCCTTGGCAGGGCTCAGGGTGCAGCCTGGGTGTGGTTTCATGGCTGGGAAAGGGCAGATCCTGAAACTGGGTGCCCAGCTGGTAATGGAGCATGATGGGCAGACCTGGCACTCCCTGCTTGCGAAGCAGGAGATATGGAGCCTCCAAGCTGCATGCAAATCCAATCCCTCATTGCCCTCTTGCTTCTTCTCTGCTGTCAAGTCTCTCTCCCCACACATGTGTCTCATCAAAAGGAGCAGGCTGCTTGCAATTCTTTGCAAAGTGCTCATCCCACAAGCCTCATTTCCTTGGAGGGGTGTGCCAATTGCCCCGGAGCCTCCAGAGGAGCTGCAGTCTCTCCAGCCACCAAGGCCTGCACTCGAGTCCATGACAGCTTGCTGCATGGAGGGCTTCGATGGGAGAGTGCCATGCATCCCTGGCAGAGATTCTTCCTCACAGTGCTTTCCATGGGGAAACACTGTGTGTGCCAAGTGTCTCCTGTGTGCAGAAAATCTCACCGCAGCGCCAGAGGTGCAGGGAATCCTCTTTGCAGCCAGAGCAAGGTTCTAGGCAGACCTCCCATGCTGGGAGAGCCTCCACTTCCCCAACTGTCCAACTGCCTCAGGAACACACTTCTAGGGAGTGTGTGCTGAAAGGCAGGGGGCTCCGAGTGAGGAACATGGATTTCAGGCAAAAACCACTGTGCTGACTATACCCCATGGAAGTCCTAGCTGAAGGCTTTCTGCACCAGGCCCAAGCTGGAATGAGCCTGCAGCCTGGCCTCCAGTCCCAGGCTTGCCCTGAGCACTGCTAGGTCGGGACCCATCCCAGCCTCAGCCTGGCCTCCCTAGGACCTGTGCTGGCCTAGGCCCCTGCCAGCAAGCAGGACCTTGATGGAACACCGTTCACTAGAGAAGGCACCTGGGTGTTTCCTGTGTGTCTCTTGCACTGCTCAGAAGCTGCAGGTCCAGAGGCTGTGCTTGCACACGGCCACAGGGGCCGGAGAACAAGAGAGTCATGAGCCCACTTTCAAGTGAGACGCCTGCTGCCCCTTATCTGCCTGCCACAAGCCCTTGCTGCCTGCGCTGTCTGCACGTCTGCAGGCCTCAGGGTGCACAGGCCAGTCTATGCCAAGGAAACAAGGTGCTTGCTCGCCCCTTGCTAGGAGCTCCTCCTACAGCACTCCGGACCTGGGCACACACGCCCCTGGACCAGCAGCCTCAAGGCAGCTGCTGCTTCAGCATCCACAAAGGCCTGCAGCACTTGGCAGGGAGCCTTCTGCTAAGCACAGCTTTCCCACTCCAAAGCCTTGCAGGAATTCATGGATGCTCGGGCCTGCAGTGTTTTCCATCAGAGAGCACCGGGTGCCCAAAGCCTCCCCTGCGACTTCTGAGCACCCTCCAACCCACATGCCCTTGGCACCCACCCTGTTGCCAGAGGGTAGTCCTAAGCAGGACTTTCTAAACTATTGCAGCCATGCTGCCTCCTGCTTGGAAAGCACTTCAGGAACTCATTTGCAGCGAGGTTTCTCCTCCCATGCTTGTCGGCCAGCAGATGGGGCCAGCGCTCCACTGAAAAACTCTCTGCTTTGCCTTCAGCCAGGGATCACCTAGCTGAGCTTCCTTGCCTCAAGCGGAAACTCCAGTGTGCATCCGGCCTACAGAAAGGAGACTGCCTTTTCCTGAGCACTGCTATGTCGTGGCAGCTCCCGGAAGGCCTCCTAGGTCCTTCTTTCCCCTGACACAGTCATGCCATTCAGCCCACCTGGCGAGCAAAGTTCCAACTTGGCAGGGCTCAGGGTGCAGCCTGGGTGTGGTTTCATAGCTGGGAAAGGGCAGATCCTGAATCTGGGTGCCCACTAGGGAATGGGGCCTGACAGGCAGAGCTGGCATTCCCTGGTTTCGAATCAGGAGGTCTGGGGACTTCAAGCTGTGTGCAAATCCCTCCCTGGCTGCCCTCTTGCTTCTTCTCTGCTGCCAAGCATCTCTCCCCACACGTGTGTCTCATTGAAAGGAGCAGGCTGCTTGCCATTCTTTGGAAAGAGCTCATCACACTAGCCTCATTTCCTTGGAGGGGTGTGCCAATTGCCCCTGAGCCTCCAGAGGAGCTGCAGTGTCTCCAGCTACCAAAGCCTGCAGCCGAGTCCATGAAAGCCTGCTGCATGGAGGGCTTCGAAGGGAGAGTGCCATGCATCCGGGATGGCGACTCTTTCTCACAGTACTTTCCGAGGGGAGAAACTGTGTTTGCCAAGTGTCTCCTGTGTGCAGAAATGCTCTCCCCAGTGCCAGAGGTGCAGGGAATCCTCTTTGCACCCAGGGCAATGTTCAAGGCAGGCGTCCCATGCTGGGTGAGCCTCCACTTGCCCTATTGTCCAACTGCCTCAGGAACACACGTCTAGCAAGTGTGGGCTAACAGGCTGTTTGGCGAGAGTTAGGAACGAGGATTGCAGGCAAAAATCACTACGCATACCATTCCCCATGGAAGTCTTAGCTGAAGGCTCTCTGCACCAGGCCCAAGCTGGAATGAGCCTGCAGCCTGGCCTCCAGTCCCAGGCTTGCCCTGGGCACTGCTAGGTCAGGAACCATCCCAGCCTCAGCCTGGCCTCCCTAGGGCCTTTGCTGGCCTAGGCCACTGCCAGCCAGCAGGACCTCGATGGAGCACCGTTCATTCGAGAAGGCCCCAGGGTGTTGCTTGTGTTTCTCTTGCACTGCTCGGAAGCTGCAGGTCCAGAGGCAGTGTGTGCACGTGGACACTGGGGCCTGAGGACAAAACAGTCATGACCCCACTTTCAAGCAGGACGCCTGCCGCCACTTAGCTGCCTGCCACCCCTCTTGCTGCCTGCGTTGTCTTCACTGCTGACAGGCCTCTGTGTGCACAGGCCATTCTATGCCAAGGAAACAAGGTGCTTGCTCTCCCGTTGCTAGGAGCTCCTCCTACAGCACTCTGGACCAGGGCACACGCACCTCTGGACAAGCAGACTGCAAGACAGCTGCAGCTTCGCCATCCACATAGGCCTGCAGCATTTGGCAGGGAGCCCTCTGCTAAGCACAGCTTTCCCACTCCAAAGCCTTGCAGGAGTTCATGGATGCTCGCGCCTGCAGTGTGTTCCATCGGAGAGCACTGGATGCTGAAAACCTCCCCTGCAGCTTCCGAGCACCCTCCAACCCACATGCCCTTGGCACCCACTCTGTTGCCGGAGGATAGTCCGAAGCAGGACTCTCTAAGCTTCTGGAGGCAGCCTGCCTGCTGCTTGGAAAGCTCCTCAGGACCTCATTTGGAGTGAGGATTCTCCTTCCATGCTTGTCGGCCGGCAGATGGTGCCAGCGCTCCACCGAAAAACTCTCTGCTTTGCCTTCAGCCAGGGATCGCCTAGCTGAGCTTCTTTGCCTCAAGCAGATACTCCATTGTGCATCCGGTCACAGAAAGAGGAGTGCCTTTCCTGAGCGGGGCTATGTTGAGGCAGTTCCCTGAAGGCCTCCTAGGGCCTTCTCTCCCCTGACACAGTCATGCAATTCAGCCCACCTGGCGGGCAAGGGTCCCCCTTGGCAGGGCTCAGGGTGCAGCCTGGGTGTGGTTTCATGGCTGGGAAAGGGCAGATCCTGAAACTGGGTGCCCAGCTGGTAATGGAGCATGATGGGCAGACCTGGCACTCCCTGCTTGCGAAGCAGGAGATATGGAGCCTCCAAGCTGCATGCAAATCCAATCCCTCATTGCCCTCTTGCTTCTTCTCTGCTGTCAAGTCTCTCTCCCCACACATGTGTCTCATCAAAAGGAGCAGGCTGCTTGCAATTCTTTGCAAAGTGCTCATCCCACAAGCCTCATTTCCTTGGAGGGGTGTGCCAATTGCCCCGGAGCCTCCAGAGGAGCTGCAGTCTCTCCAGCCACCAAGGCCTGCACTCGAGTCCATGACAGCTTGCTGCATGGAGGGCTTCGATGGGAGAGTGCCATGCATCCCTGGCAGAGATTCTTCCTCACAGTGCTTTCCATGGGGAAACACTGTGTGTGCCAAGTGTCTCCTGTGTGCAGAAAATCTCACCCCAGCGCCAGAGGTGCAGGGAATCCTCTTTGCAGCCAGAGCAAGGTTCTAGGCAGACCTCCCATGCTGGGAGAGCCTCCACTTCCCCAACTGTCCAACTGCCTCAGGAACACATTTCTAGGGAGTGTGTGCTGAAAGGCAGGGGGCTCCGAGTGAGGAACATGGATTTCAGGCAAAAACCACTGTGCTGACTATACCCCATGGAAGTCCTAGCTGAAGGCTTTCTGCACCAGGCCCAAGCTGGAATGAGCCTGCAGCCTGGCCTCCAGTCCCAGGCTTGCCCTGAGCACTGCTAGGTCGGGACCCATCCCAGCCTCAGCCTGGCCTCCCTAGGACCTGTGCTGGCCTAGGCCCCTGCCAGCAAGCAGGACCTTGATGGAACACCGTTCACTAGAGAAGGCACCTGGGTGTTTCCTGTGTGTCTCTTGCACTGCTCAGAAGCTGCAGGTCCAGAGGCTGTGCTTGCACACGGCCACAGGGGCCGGAGAACAAGAGAGTCATGAGCCCACTTTCAAGTGAGACGCCTGCTGCCCCTTATCTGCCTGCCACAAGCCCTTGCTGCCTGCGCTGTCTGCACGTCTGCAGGCCTCAGGGTGCACAGGCCAGTCTATGCCAAGGAAACAAGGTGCTTGCTCGCCCCTTGCTAGGAGCTCCTCCTACAGCACTCCGGACCTGGGCACACACGCCCCTGGACCAGCAGCCTCAAGGCAGCTGCTGCTTCAGCATCCACAAAGGCCTGCAGCACTTGGCAGGGAGCCTTCTGCTAAGCACAGCTTTCCCACTCCAAAGCCTTGCAGGAATTCATGGATGCTCGGGCCTGCAGTGTTTTCCATCAGAGAGCACCGGGTGCCCAAAGCCTCCCCTGCGACTTCTGAGCACCCTCCAACCCACATGCCCTTGGCACCCACCCTGTTGCCAGAGGGTAGTCCTAAGCAGGACTTTCTAAACTATTGCAGCCATGCTGCCTCCTGCTTGGAAAGCACTTCAGGAACTCATTTGCAGCGAGGTTTCTCCTGCCATGCTTGTCGGCCAGCAGATGGGGCCAGCGCTCCACTGAAAAACTCTCTGCTTTGCCTTCAGCCAGGGATCACCTAGCTGAGCTTCCTTGCCTCAAGCGGAAACTCCAGTGTGCATCCGGCCTACAGAAAGGAGACTGCCTTTTCCTGAGCACTGCTATGTCGTGGCAGCTCCCGGAAGGCCTCCTAGGTCCTTCTTTCCCCTGACACAGTCATGCCATTCAGCCCACCTGGCGAGCAAAGTTCCAACTTGGCAGGGCTCAGGGTGCAGCCTGGGTGTGGTTTCATAGCTGGGAAAGGGCAGATCCTGAATCTGGGTGCCCACTAGGGAATGGGGCCTGACAGGCAGAGCTGGCATTCCCTGGTTTCGAATCAGGAGGTCTGGGGACTTCAAGCTGTGTGCAAATCCCTCCCTGGCTGCCCTCTTGCTTCTTCTCTGCTGCCAAGCATCTCTCCCCACACGTGTGTCTCATTGAAAGGAGCAGGCTGCTTGCCATTCTTTGGAAAGAGCTCATCACACTAGCCTCATTTCCTTGGAGGGGTGTGCCAATTGCCCCTGAGCCTCCAGAGGAGCTGCAGTGTCTCCAGCTACCAAAGCCTGCAGCCGAGTCCATGAAAGCCTGCTGCATGGAGGGCTTCGAAGGGAGAGTGCCATGCATCCGGGATGGCGACTCTTTCTCACAGTACTTTCCGAGGGGAGAAACTGTGTTTGCCAAGTGTCTCCTGTGTGCAGAAATGCTCTCCCCAGTGCCAGAGGTGCAGGGAATCCTCTTTGCACCGAGGGCAATGTTCAAGGCAGGCGTCCCATGCTGGGTGAGCCTCCACTTGCCCTATTGTCCAACTGCCTCAGGAACACACGTCTAGCAAGTGTGGGCTAACAGGCTGTTTGGCGAGAGTTAGGAACGAGGATTGCAGGCAAAAATCACTACGCATACCATTCCCCATGGAAGTCTTAGCTGAAGGCTCTCTGCACCAGGCCCAAGCTGGAATGAGCCTGCAGCCTGGCCTCCAGTCCCAGGCTTGCCCTGGGCACTGCTAGGTCAGGAACCATCCCAGCCTCAGCCTGGCCTCCCTAGGGCCTTTGCTGGCCTAGGCCACTGCCAGCCAGCAGGACCTCGATGGAGCACCGTTCATTCGAGAAGGCCCCAGGGTGTTGCTTGTGTTTCTCTTGCACTGCTCGGAAGCTGCAGGTCCAGAGGCAGTGTGTGCACGTGGACACTGGGGCCTGAGGACAAAACAGTCATGACCCCACTTTCAAGCAGGACGCCTGCCGCCACTTAGCTGCCTGCCACCCCTCTTGCTGCCTGCGTTGTCTTCACTGCTGACAGGCCTCTGTGTGCACAGGCCATTCTATGCCAAGGAAACAAGGTGCTTGCTCTCCCGTTGCTAGGAGCTCCTCCTACAGCACTCTGGACCAGGGCACACGCACCTCTGGACAAGCAGACTGCAAGACAGCTGCAGCTTCGCCATCCACATAGGCCTGCAGCATTTGGCAGGGAGCCCTCTGCTAAGCACAGCTTTCCCACTCCAAAGCCTTGCAGGAGTTCATGGATGCTCGCGCCTGCAGTGTGTTCCATCGGAGAGCACTGGATGCTGAAAACCTCCCCTGCAGCTTCCGAGCACCCTCCAACCCACATGCCCTTGGCACCCACTCTGTTGCCGGAGGATAGTCCGAAGCAGGACTCTCTAAGCTTCTGGAGGCAGCCTGCCTGCTGCTTGGAAAGCTCCTCAGGACCTCATTTGGAGTGAGGATTCTCCTTCCATGCTTGTCGGCCGGCAGATGGTGCCAGCGCTCCACCGAAAAACTCTCTGCTTTGCCTTCAGCCAGGGATCGCCTAGCTGAGCTTCTTTGCCTCAAGCAGATACTCCATTGTGCATCCGGTCACAGAAAGAGGAGTGCCTTTCCTGAGCGGGGCTATGTTGAGGCAGTTCCCTGAAGGCCTCCTAGGGCCTTCTCTCCCCTGACACAGTCATGCAATTCAGCCCACCTGGCGGGCAAGGGTCCCCCTTGGCAGGGCTCAGGGTGCAGCCTGGGTGTGGTTTCATGGCTGGGAAAGGGCAGATCCTGAAACTGGGTGCCCAGCTGGTAATGGAGCATGATGGGCAGACCTGGCACTCCCTGCTTGCGAAGCAGGAGATATGGAGCCTCCAAGCTGCATGCAAATCCAATCCCTCATTGCCCTCTTGCTTCTTCTCTGCTGTCAAGTCTCTCTCCCCACACATGTGTCTCATCAAAAGGAGCAGGCTGCTTGCAATTCTTTGCAAAGTGCTCATCCCACAAGCCTCATTTCCTTGGAGGGGTGTGCCAATTGCCCCGGAGCCTCCAGAGGAGCTGCAGTCTCTCCAGCCACCAAGGCCTGCACTCGAGTCCATGACAGCTTGCTGCATGGAGGGCTTCGATGGGAGAGTGCCATGCATCCCTGGCAGAGATTCTTCCTCACAGTGCTTTCCATGGGGAAACACTGTGTGTGCCAAGTGTCTCCTGTGTGCAGAAAATCTCACCGCAGCGCCAGAGGTGCAGGGAATCCTCTTTGCAGCCAGAGCAAGGTTCTAGGCAGACCTCCCATGCTGGGAGAGCCTCCACTTCCCCAACTGTCCAACTGCCTCAGGAACACACTTCTAGGGAGTGTGTGCTGAAAGGCAGGGGGCTCCGAGTGAGGAACATGGATTTCAGGCAAAAACCACTGTGCTGACTATACCCCATGGAAGTCCTAGCTGAAGGCTTTCTGCACCAGGCCCAAGCTGGAATGAGCCTGCAGCCTGGCCTCCAGTCCCAGGCTTGCCCTGAGCACTGCTAGGTCGGGACCCATCCCAGCCTCAGCCTGGCCTCCCTAGGACCTGTGCTGGCCTAGGCCCCTGCCAGCAAGCAGGACCTTGATGGAACACCGTTCACTAGAGAAGGCACCTGGGTGTTTCCTGTGTGTCTCTTGCACTGCTCAGAAGCTGCAGGTCCAGAGGCTGTGCTTGCACACGGCCACAGGGGCCGGAGAACAAGAGAGTCATGAGCCCACTTTCAAGTGAGACGCCTGCTGCCCCTTATCTGCCTGCCACAAGCCCTTGCTGCCTGCGCTGTCTGCACGTCTGCAGGCCTCAGGGTGCACAGGCCAGTCTATGCCAAGGAAACAAGGTGCTTGCTCGCCCCTTGCTAGGAGCTCCTCCTACAGCACTCCGGACCTGGGCACACACGCCCCTGGACCAGCAGCCTCAAGGCAGCTGCTGCTTCAGCATCCACAAAGGCCTGCAGCACTTGGCAGGGAGCCTTCTGCTAAGCACAGCTTTCCCACTCCAAAGCCTTGCAGGAATTCATGGATGCTCGGGCCTGCAGTGTTTTCCATCAGAGAGCACCGGGTGCCCAAAGCCTCCCCTGCGACTTCTGAGCACCCTCCAACCCACATGCCCTTGGCACCCACCCTGTTGCCAGAGGGTAGTCCTAAGCAGGACTTTCTAAACTATTGCAGCCATGCTGCCTCCTGCTTGGAAAGCACTTCAGGAACTCATTTGCAGCGAGGTTTCTCCTCCCATGCTTGTCGGCCAGCAGATGGGGCCAGCGCTCCACTGAAAAACTCTCTGCTTTGCCTTCAGCCAGGGATCACCTAGCTGAGCTTCCTTGCCTCAAGTGGAAACTCCAGTGTGCATCCGGCCTACAGAAAGGAGACTGCCTTTTCCTGAGCACTGCTATGTCGTGGCAGCTCCCGGAAGGCCTCCTAGGTCCTTCTTTCCCCTGACACAGTCATGCCATTCAGCCCACCTGGCGAGCAAAGTTCCAACTTGGCAGGGCTCAGGGTGCAGCCTGGGTGTGGTTTCATAGCTGGGAAAGGGCAGATCCTGAATCTGGGTGCCCACTAGGGAATGGGGCCTGACAGGCAGAGCTGGCATTCCCTGGTTTCGAATCAGGAGGTCTGGGGACTTCAAGCTGTGTGCAAATCCCTCCCTGGCTGCCCTCTTGCTTCTTCTCTGCTGCCAAGCATCTCTCCCCACACGTGTGTCTCATTGAAAGGAGCAGGCTGCTTGCCATTCTTTGGAAAGAGCTCATCACACTAGCCTCATTTCCTTGGAGGGGTGTGCCAATTGCCCCTGAGCCTCCAGAGGAGCTGCAGTGTCTCCAGCTACCAAAGCCTGCAGCCGAGTCCATGAAAGCCTGCTGCATGGAGGGCTTCGAAGGGAGAGTGCCATGCATCCGGGATGACGACTCTTTCTCACAGTACTTTCCGAGGGGAGAAACTGTGTTTGCCAAGTGTCTCCTGTGTGCAGAAATGCTCTCCCCAGTGCCAGAGGTGCAGGGAATCCTCTTTGCACTCAGGGCAATGTTCAAGACAGGCGTCCCATGCTGGGTGAGCCTGCACTTGCCCTATTGTCCAACTGCCTCAGGAACACACGTCTAGCAAGTGTGGGCTAACAGGCTGTTTGGCGAGAGTTAGGAACGAGGATAGCAGGCAAAAATCAGTACGCATACCATTCCCCATGGAAGTCTTAGCTGAAGGCTCTCTGCACCAGGCCCAAGCTGGAATGAGCCTGCAGCCTGGCCTCCAGTCCCAGGCTTGCCCTGGGCACTGCTAGGTCAGGAACCATCCCAGCCTCAGCCTGGCCTCCCTAGGGCCTTTGCTGGCCTAGGCCACTGCCAGCCAGCAGGACCTCGATGGAGCACCGTTCATTCGAGAAGGCCCCAGGGTGTTGCTTGTGTTTCTCTTGCACTGCTCGGAAGCTGCAGGTCCAGAGGCAGTGTGTGCACGTGGACACTGGGGCCTGAGGACAAAACAGTCATGACCCCACTTTCAAGCAGGACGCCTGCCGCCACTTAGCTGCCTGCCACCCCTCTTGCTGCCTGCGTTGTCTTCACTGCTGACAGGCCTCTGTGTGCACAGGCCATTCTATGCCAAGGAAAAAAGGTGCTTGCTCTCCCATTGCTAGGAGATCCTCCTACAGCACTCTGGACCAGGGCACACGCACCTCTGGACAAGCAGACTGCAAGACAGCTGCAGCTTCGCCATCCACATAGGCCTGCAGCATTTGGCAGGGAGCCCTCTGCTAAGCACAGCTTTCCCACTCCAAAGCCTTGCAGGAGTTCATGGATGCTCGCGCCTGCAGTGTGTTCCATCGGAGAGCACTGGATGCTGAAAACCTCCCCTGCAGCTTCCGAGCACCCTCCAACCCACATGCCCTTGGCACCCACTCTGTTGCCGGAGGATAGTCCGAAGCAGGACTCTCTAAGCTTCTGGAGGCAGCCTGCCTGCTGCTTGGAAAGCTCCTCAGGACCTCATTTGGAGTGAGGATTCTCCTTCCATGCTTGTCGGCCGGCAGATGGTGCCAGCGCTCCACCGAAAAACTCTCTGCTTTGCCTTCAGCCAGGGATCGCCTAGCTGAGCTTCTTTGCCTCAAGCAGATACTCCATTGTGCATCCGGTCACAGAAAGAGGAGTGCCTTTCCTGAGCGGGGCTATGTTGAGGCAGTTCCCTGAAGGCCTCCTAGGGCCTTCTCTCCCCTGACACAGTCATGCAATTCAGCCCACCTGGCGGGCAAGGGTCCCCCTTGGCAGGGCTCAGGGTGCAGCCTGGGTGTGGTTTCATGGCTGGGAAAGGGCAGATCCTGAAACTGGGTGCCCAGCTGGTAACGGAGCATGATGGGCAGACCTGGCACTCCCTGCTTGCGAAGCAGGAGATATGGAGCCTCCAAGCTGCATGCAAATCCAATCCCTCATTGCCCTCTTGCTTCTTCTCTGCTGTCAAGTCTCTCTCCCCACACATGTGTCTCATCAAAAGGAGCAGGCTGCTTGCAATTCTTTGCAAAGTGCTCATCCCACAAGCCTCATTTCCTTGGAGGGGTGTGCCAATTGCCCCGGAGCCTCCAGAGGAGCTGCAGTCTCTCCAGCCACCAAGGCCTGCACTCGAGTCCATGACAGCTTGCTGCATGGAGGGCTTCGATGGGAGAGTGCCATGCATCCCTGGCAGAGATTCTTCCTCACAGTGCTTTCCATGGGGAAACACTGTGTGTGCCAAGTGTCTCCTGTGTGCAGAAATTCTCACCGCAGCGCCAGAGGTGCAGGGAATCCTCTTTGCAGCCAGAGCAAGGTTCTAGGCAGACCTCCCATGCTGGGAGAGCCTCCACTTCCCCAACTGTCCAACTGCCTCAGGAACACACTTCTAGGGAGTGTGTGCTGAAAGGCAGGGGGCTCCGAGTGAGGAACATGGATTTCAGGCAAAAACCACTGTGCTGACTATACCCCATGGAAGTCCTAGCTGAAGGCTTTCTGCACCAGGCCCAAGCTGGAATGAGCCTGCAGCCTGGCCTCCAGTCCCAGGCTTGCCCTGAGCACTGCTAGGTCGGGACCCATCCCAGCCTCAGCCTGGCCTCCCTAGGACCTGTGCTGGCCTAGGCCCCTGCCAGCAAGCAGGACCTTGATGGAACACCGTTCACTAGAGAAGGCACCTGGGTGTTTCCTGTGTGTCTCTTGCACTGCTCAGAAGCTGCAGGTTCCAGAGGCTGTGCTTGCACACGGCCACAGGGGCCGGAGAACAAGAGAGTCATTGAGCCCACTTTCAAGTGAGACGCCTGCTGCCCCTTATCTGCCTGCACAAGCCCTTGCTGCCTGCGCTGGTCTGCACGTCTGCAGGCCTCAGGGTTGCACAGGCCAGTCTATGCCAAGGAAACAAGGTGCTTGCTCGCCCCTTGCTAGGAGCTCCTCCTACAGCACTCCGGACCTGGGCACACACGCCCCTGGACCAGCAGCCTGCAAGGCAGCA